>NW_015150656.1:939546-954837 GCF_000732505.1 Cyprinodon variegatus
AGAGATGCAAAAGGCAACTGTAAAAGACGGCCCCGCCCAGGATACACACAGCCAGGCAAAAGAGCTCCGTGCCAGCTCCCATGTCAGAAGATGAAGAAAGCACATCCAGTAAGTCACAGTCAGAGAAACAGGACTACACTGAAAAAAGAGCCCAATCTCCAACATTTATAAACAAAGGTGTTGATGGCAGCAGCACAGCTGATATTCATCTCCAGGATGGTGTCTTTCCTGGAGGGGAAGCGAAACATCTTCAAACCTTGTAAACAAAGTCCAGTGGATTGTTTTTTAAACTTTCACGGAAGGATTTTAAATTCTATTCTGATTTAACAGGAATCCAATGAAGAGAAGCCAGGATAGTAGAGATATGATATCTATGTGTCATGTTGGGGTTCAGGTTTCTAACCCACATGCAGAACACCAAGGAGTCAGAGTAAAAGTTTAACAATTTATTGATGATAAGCACAAGGTTAGTTGACAGACACTGGAATCAGATCCGGGACTGGTCACACAAGGCTCTCTGCAGAGAGGGACAGTTAGGTTAGCCAGGCAGCTAATGATCTTATAGCTGAGAGAATGTGCAGATCTATACCTGTTCAGAGATTCAGGCTGAGCGGCAGAGGGAGGGAACCAGGAGGGTCTAGAGACTGATTGACGGCAGAGGGCTTGGCAGCGACAGAACTTAGCTTCAGGCTTGTGAGTGTTCAGAACTTCTCCAAGTTTGCTTCTTGAAGGATGGTAGGCAGATCCAGACAGTTTGATCTTCAGGTTTGTTACTGAGAGCAGGCACGCAGATTTTCAGTTGAGTTGCTCTTCCAGAGCTCCAGGTCTCAGTCAGACTCTTCCTAGGAGGCAGAGAGGACAGAAAACTGATTAGGTTCAAGTCAGTCTTTCAGGGAGTCAGAGAATCAGGCAGGCTAACCGTAACTGGCTTAACTGAAGAGTAGTCCTGCCGCTGCTTATATGCTGATCTCCCTGATGAGCAAATCAGCCACAGGTGTGGTAGTCAGCTTCAGCTCCAGGAGACCTAGGGCGCCCTCTGCTGGAGAAAGGTGGACAGATCTCCAGATCCCAACACTATGTTTAATTTTCATCAGAACCCTGGCTTCAGCATTTTCACCTGAAGGCTTTTAGCTGCAGTTTGTGGACTTCTTGTTAGTAAAGAATTATAATAGTCCAGCCTTGAAGTAACGAATGCATGGACTAGTTTCTCAGCATCACCCCTGGACAGGATATTTATAATTTTTGCAATATTCCACAGATGAAAAATGGAAATTTGATATGGGATTTAAATGACAGGTTTTGATCAAAAATAGGATGCAAGGATGAAATGAAAACTTGCTTACAAGCACTGATAAAATGGACAGTTTGTTTAAAGGTGCAGCTCTGGCAACATGTTCAGCGTGGCAACACCCGCTCACCAAGAAACCGCATGATGGCAACACTGCTGCAATGTGCGTGGTGATTGGCACATATTTGAAAATTCTTTAGAAGTTATAATTTTATGTTTCTTCAGCTTTTACAGAATGTCTTGACTGGGTTAGGGAGCAGTACAGCTCAGTATCTGTTGCTGGAAAGGACATTACTTTAAAGGAGTAAGAGGAACTATTTGAACTAAAACAAGATTGTGGTTTAAAGTTAAACTTTGTGGATCTTCCTTTAGAAAATTTAAGGTTATCTGTAGCCAAGGAGTTTCCAATTCTGGCTATTTTGACATTGCTGATGTTTTCAACCACATATCTATGTGAGCTGAACTTCTCAAGCTTGACTGCAATAACAAATAAAATCAGAGAGTGATTAATAACTGTTAAGGAAGAGCTTTGTGTGTGTATTTCTATCATTCTTGCCATTCCCTGTCGTTCATTGTTCATTGAAACAGGCCCTGGTTTCACACTGAGTATACTGTAAATAGATTTGGAAACTATAATATTAACTACCGGTATATCTATAATATGTACTGTGTTAAAGTGTAATTTTGCTCATTTTGGTTAGTAGTGTGCTCAAGGATTATGTTAATGTAAAAATGTGCCGCGACAGGTCAAAAATCAGTGCTGTAGGATGAAAGTAATACTAAATACTTGCAGCTACAGATATATACCACCCTAAAAAATACTAGGACACCCCTGGATATCTAAAGGATACCTGCTGCTCCTCAACCTTTTTTTATGTTTACTTTGGCTGTTTGTTTTCTTCCTTTTGCTTTTATGCCTTCTGTTTTGTGTTCCTCTTATCTCATACAGGTATGGAAGTAGACTTCTAGGAGTTACTGTATATCTTCTTTGTTGTCTATTTTTGCTGTTTTTTTCTGTCTTTTAATGCACATTTCCTGTCTATCTCTTTCCCTCTTCCCTTAGTTCTTATGCTCCCTTTCTTTCTCATCTCCCTTTCTATCTCCATGTCTGTTGTATATGATTTTACTCCCTAAATAATTTTCAATAAGGTTTAATATACAAGTCAGAAGTGTAACCTTATGGCAAAAGTCATAATGGTCTGCTTGTGAAAGCAAAGCTCTGGGACATGCATTCCCATAGCTATATTGGCAAAATAGGACACACAAACATACCAAAAAACCATTACCAATGTAAAATAAACAGTGTTGTGAACTATGCATGTACATTGTGTTGTGGCATTTCCAAAAAAAAAACTGCAGTGGGCCATCAAAACTGCATAGTGTATAACTGTCTCCCCGTTACCAAGCTTAGAGATCTACTTGGGCCATCTTCAACAGTCCACAAAAATCCTGGTCGATGTCAATAATAAACATACATTACCTGTAGGAAAACAACACTGGCACTGCTTAAAAGAGATGTGGGCTAAGCTAAATTTTATTGTGTCCTGTAAAATAAAAATAAAGCTACTTTTCCAATCTCTAAAGCTCACATAATTTAATTTAAAGGTCTCAGATATTTCACAATATTTCAATTGAGTTAATATGTGGTGGCTAAACCACAGCATAATCTTTATTTTCAATCACTCTCATAGATTTTATATTTAGATCTAAACCATTTGATAATTTTGGTGGTTTAATTTTAAACAGATACATTTAAATTTTCTTCAATGATGCCACACTGTCCAAATAATTGTGATGAAGCACTTTCTCCAGTGTTTTTTTTTTTACAGTTGATGTGAGGGTTTTTTGTTAATGTAGGATCTTTGATTTTCTCTAAACATGTCTACATTTACTTCCACATTTCCATTCATGAGAAGAGCTGTTCCTTTATGGTCTACATAACCTATCTACATAATCTGCCACAGTTTTCAGTTTTCTTTTTCAATTTTACAGTTCCAACAACCAATATTTGACATGTTAATAGAGCCCTATAGAGTCTGAAATGGAGCTCCTGTTTCTTTTAAAGTCCTCTGTATACTGGTCAGATTTGATGGTACCCTTAATGTTATTGAAGAATAAAACATTCTTAAAGGTTTTTTTAATCTTAAGCGGTAAGCTTCTTTACTGTTAAATAATAGACTTAAAATAGAAAATGGCCCTTTACCATCAAAGCAACATATGTTTCTCTGAGTTCAATCATTTGTATTTTTTTTTTTGATACAGTACCATCTTAGCGGATATCTACAACTTCCAGCGCAGCACTCAACTACTTTTCCGTCTACATTGTAAGGAAACAGCAATGGTGCATTTCATTTTAAAAAACCAGTGCAAAATGATATTGCTTTTGTTGCTTTAAATAATGGCCTTGTGAAATCTGCTGTATATGTGTACTGTACATGTGTCGTTTTTCTTTAAAACCATTCTTAACATAAATAACTTGGACTAGACTTAGATTTATTTTGTCATTTTGTATACATGAGTGTAAACAAAAAGAAATTTTGTTTGAAACAGCTCTAGGCAATTTCATTTTTTTTTAAAGTGCAGCCTTGAAAAGAGTAATAAATACATAATAATAATAATAATAATAATAATAATAATAATAATAATAATAATAATAATAATAATAATAATAATAATAATAATAAATAATACAAAGTGTGATCAGGTGTTGTGGGTAAGATTCACAAAAGGAGCTCATTTCTATCTCCATATGAATTTGACTGTAATGGATTCTGCTTTTTGAGCTCAAGCACAGTGAAGCTCTTAGTGTAGCAATGCTTCTTGTCCCTGCTGGTTTTTATTCCTTGTCTTAGGTTGATAAGACAGGTGGGTTTTCACTGTTTAGTGAAGCTTTAATGATGTCCTCACTAATTTACCCACACTCTCTGTTGTTGATGGGTGCACATTGCAGCAGATCGCTGTCATAGCTGTTCTCTAATTTCAAGAGGCTCTGGCACAGTTAAGTACACACAGCTTGCTTGTGTCATTCTCAATTGTGGCTCCTACACTTTGTGTAAGAGAATAATTGAGCTGGGGCCACTCCCTCTATTTAAAGCCACAGGGGCTCACTATTTATAATAAAAGCTTACCTCTGTGAATTATCACCACCACAGGCCTTACTATGACACATGGAAGGGAAGGTTGAATGAGCATGTCTCCCACTGAAACAAACAGGGGCAATGAAAATTTGCTATTAATTGAAATATATACCATTTCGCTATTGTGCATGATGGACATATTATACAAATAAACATGAGAAATGTTTTGAAAGTCTGAAAGACTGCTTGTCTATTTGATAAAATTGTTTTCTTTTCATCTCATAATATTTTAATCAATGTCTCTTGGAGCCTATTAAGAATTAGATTAATTTATTTTTTGCAAAATGATTAATGTTAAAGATCTAAGGTTGTCTGAATGGTAGGGCTATTGTTTATTTGCTTCTGTATTGGTTTTGCTTTGACCCTCCTCCTTGTCAGTCCGCCTCCTGCTGAGATTAACAAGAAGAGGCAGCTGATGAGGTGGATCTGATTGTTTGTTTGAAGGAGTGAGGAGTGCAACAGTTTTTTTCACACACATCACATAACTTTACATTTGAATTTTTTGTAAGTCAACTCTGAGAATATTTCTGTTATTTTTTTATACCGTAAGTAAAGAAAACACCCCTTTTTTTAAACAAGAAATTTCTCCACGAGTGCTTTTTGTTTTGTGAGTTGAAAAACCTCCTCCTAAGACTACACTGGCATTTTGATTTTTTGGGAAACTATTTTGATGCAAGAGTAGTCGTAACAATATCTGAACTCACTATTTTATGCATTTCCTACTGTTTTTTTTTTTTTTATTAGTCTCCACATAAGATTTGCTCCTTTGAATCTGTTTCTATCTCTCTTTAGTTATTTTAAATTAATCATGCAGTTATAAAAGCAACTCTAATTCGATTTAGTTTGATAAAAAGATTAAGTGTCAGATAAATGTTAAATCTTTTTGTGTTCAACGATTTACTGTATAGCTTGTCAGAAATTGAAGTAAATTGAAACACAAGCTATATGTTCCTATTACTGCCAGCTGCCTGAAGGTGTATTGCAATTTTTTCTCATGCTAAATGTCTAGGGGGCTTTAAAGAAAAAGGGAAAGCAAGCTGATAAATTCCCTATGATTCACATTGCTCCGGTAATACAAATTCAGGAGCTGTTAATCCTGCTGCTTTTAATGGAAAAGGGGTTATTGCAACATAATGTTTTACAGCACGCATGGTTATTAAAAATGGGAGCAAACATAATTTAAATCTAAACATGTAGTCAAAGCCATATTTGAGAAATAAGCTGAAGGTAGGTTAATGGAAACGTACAAAGGTAGGTCTGTAGGCCTGAACAAACCTATGTATAGCTAATAAAAATTAGAACTTTTACTTTAACACAGCTCAGGTTTACACTAATTATCTGTAGTAATTACAGTACTCAGTACTTTAGGTGTAATGGTCATTTCCCTTTGGCAAGTTGCAGCAAAACACAGGTGTTGCCATGCAGCTCCCAGCATCACTGCCTAAGACAGTAACCAACTAAAAACAACTGTTTTTGCATATTCAGCAGAAATGATTCACCCCAAGTAAAATAGAAATATGGAAATAGAGTTTGGAATTGTTCGACTCAAACCAATGTTACAAGCTTTCTTGCTGAAACCTCCTGCTGAACTGCTGAATATGTTCAATAAAATTACTGCAGATGACAAAAAGAAGCATCTTAATACTTTAGCAGTAGTACAACTAGGAGAGATGCTTTTCTTTCTTTAGCAATACAGCCTGTTATTGGCCAAGCACTATATTCTCTCTCTGCTCTATCACTTACAAAGATGAAAAGCCGAGATTCATATCACATTAACTCTGGTTGACTTATTCATATTTAGGCTGATTTCAGTCTATAATCTCTCTGCTCAGATGTTCACTGGGCTTATTAATACATGAAAGAAAAGGCCTAAGTCTATAAGTCTGACATGAAAGTTTAAACACCAAGCTTGCATATCTTGTCTTTCATCTGCTCTTAGGGAACTACTTTTCATTGGTAAATTAAAACATGGCTACTACAGAGTGCCAGTTAAACGACCAGCACTAGTTATAGACCACCCTCCATGTTGATGAAACTCTTGGGTACGTTGTACATGCTGCTCTTTATAGTGCAAATCCACAGGCGCTCAGATAATTGAAATGATTTGCCTGACACGCTTTCCTCTTAAGAGAAATGATGTAGAGACATGATCAATGTACTTCCAGTGATCACTAATGGGATATACAGTTTTCAAGTCTGATTAATATACTTTCAGGAGCAGAATAAGAAACTTTGTGTTTAAATTTGGTACAGTTAGTTTCATAGAAGTGACCAAAGACTAGATTTTTAAAAGTATTACCCGAACTCAACAATTAACCATAGGTCATTATTGTCATGATTTTATCTAAAGCTCGGACCCACATGCAGTGAAACCAGTTCAGAGAGACAAAGATGAAAAGTTTAACAGGTTTTATTGAAGAGATTAAGCACGGTGCAGTGTTGCTCTGAACTCTGCTCAGCCGGAACTGGAAGGTGAGGGGAAGACAGACTATTAGTTCAGGCTCAGTGGGAAATTTCATTCGTTGAATTGTAGAAGAGGATCTGGTTGTTGACTCACGTTTCCAGAGAAGTGAAAGATCCTTGACTCCAATCTGTGTGTTGTTTTCCAGAGTTAGTCTGATTCGGTGGAGGATGGAACAGGGTTTACCCAGAACTCGGACGGTGTACTGTAGGTGAACGGAGATGCTGATTGCCACTCATATTTCCTGCTGTACTTGAACGGGTCGTAGTGAAGATGATTCCCTTGCTCAGAGAGTAATTTCAACGTCCTCTCAAGGAGACTGGATCCAAACGTCGAGGTAGTGGCAATCAGCAGCTTAAGAGCACTCTGTTAACGAGGTAATCGTCAGCAGGTGTGTGAGGAGGCGGACCGGAACCAGGTGCCTCCTGTTGGTGGAAGGGAGACAACACAAAAACAAACACACAGACTGGAGCCTTGACAATTATGTAATCGCCAATTGCCATCTTCTAATTTTAGATTGAGTTGTTGGGGTAACAAGTCTAAAAGAAAAAACAGAAAATTCTACTAAGCATTAATCTCTATATTATTCTAGAGATTCAGAGGTATTCCTTTACTGGAAAGGTGATTTGTTCCAATTATCAAGTTTTAAATTTGCCCTGAGTCCTCTGTGAGTGGGATGAACACAAAAAAAGAAATGAGAAAATATCCTAATCAGATGTCTGAACTACCTCAGCTGTCCCATGTGAATGAAAGAGAAGCAACAAGTCTACAGTGAACAACCATCTAGAGGGGCAGAGCTCCTCATCCTTCTTCTACTGCAGAGTCTGGCCTTTTTCCGTGACATATACCCTGGATTTTCTTTTTTCTATTCACAAAACTCAACCATAATACTTGGGTCTCCAATATAATCGGGGCTGATGTCTGGCAGGTTTTAGCTGTTTTATGCTTAAATATATCTGCTTAAAATTATTGCAGTTCAGAAAAAGCCCATCACTAAAGCAGGGGAACATCCATTCCTCAAGGCTTGGAGTTTGGTCCGCCCTGCCATAGATGTTTAGGAATACAAGAGTTCTGTCATCTGTGCGGAGCTTAAGTTCACTGAAGGAACCTTGAATTAAGGCATGTAGCTTGAAATGCTACGTTGAGCAGAGTATGATCCCCATCTCTTTGGAAACTAGTCCAAAATGCTACATTTAAACATGACCGCCCCAAAATTTACTCCAAGTTAAAAATCGCCTAACTAATGAAACTGAATGCGACGTTGATAACTAATAATGTCTCCAAACTTAAACCTTTTTATGTATCTTTGGGGCATCCTGAAACAGAAGATGGAGGAGCATAAGGTCCCTAATAAAAATCCTTCATATTATGTGTTGGAGATGAAATGTTTATGATGTAAGCCAGCCAAGCCCCACCGATGTCACCTTTTTGGTTAACACAGCAAGAATCAAAGACAATTTCCTTTGGTTAGTGATTAATAACTCTGCTGATAACCATAGTACAAATTACTAAATTGGTGAAAGACAATTGGATTTTAACAGCCGGTCCAAGAGTATAACCGTAGGTAACAGAGCCTCGGTGAGTAAGCAGAATTTACTTTCAATAGTTTAACTTACAATCATTAATTTGTTTTACCCTTGATTTAAACAACCTATTAATTAACTATAACTTCCAATTCTAGTTATTTTATATATTTATAATCTGCTTGTAAATTGCTCAACAAATGTTATCAGTGGCATCATGCAATGTTCTACATAACTGCATGTTTAACTGCATGGCAACAAAGAAGTAATAGATTTTTACATGATGAATTTCATAAATGTAACGTTGAAATTATTTCTTTTTCAAGCTGTTCATATAACATAAACCATTCGTTTTTAGCTGGCTAGATTTGTTCATTCATCATTCCATGCTTCCATCACTCCCACCACCATTCCCTCATTTATACAGAGAACTAATATTGATATATATATTATATTTTTATTCCAAATGCAAAGAAGAGAAATGAACACACAAAAAACAGGAGTTTATAGAAATGGATGAAAAATAAAATCCCTGTACAACCTGATTTTCTTAACTTTCTGTGTTTCATAAATTGCTATCTGTCTCATTTTAACCTCTAACTGAAATCAGCTTCCCCTCCAGACAAACCCCTGCCCACTAACTATGCAAAGACAGGTCTCAGTACTTAGCAAAAAATTACAACTGTATTCAAAGAGCAGAACAAATTCTGACTTTTCTTTCTATCGTGTAAAAAATTAGAGAATATTTCATTGAGATATACATTTTAAAACCAAGAAAGTGTGTAAATATTAGGAGGTGTAACTTGCCCAGTAGATATAAGTGCTTTTCCACTTTTATTTTAATCAATCATGACAGATGCTGTAAAATGTCAGCACAAACAATGTGCTCTTTGAGATCTTTAAGAGCCTTTAATCCAACTCTACATGTTCAGGGTTAAAGTTAGGCCAAGCTTCCTCTTTCTCTGAATCCAGATCTTTGCCAAAAATGTGTCTTAGGTCAAGTCTTCCATCTAGCGTGTAGGCTGCGTTAGAGCACAGAGTCAAGGCATTACTCAGAGAGTTTGCAAGTCAGGGCCTCAGGCCTTGGCACTCCTGATGGCTGCTGGCCTAGAGTAATCAACCAACCCCCTCGTTCATTCTCCTCCTCCTCCTGCTTTTTTCTTAGAAAGCACGGTGAGGATCTGGTAGTAAGGAGGGACCTCAGCCTGAAGTCTAAAAAACTTTGCTCTCTGCTATCTCCATGCTCTCTGCTCCTCCATGCTCCCATCACCCCCAGTCCCTCCCCGGTACCCCACAACACCTCCTCTACTGCTCTTTTGACATACCTCCCATCTCTTCTATTAAAATAATGCTAATGCAGAGGCCAGCTAACCAGCATATGGCATTCTGAGGCCAAAAGCTCCTCAGGAGGTGCTTTTGATTTTCAGCTCCATTGAGCTGCACTTATTCAATATTTACTCTCGAAGACCTCTGCATTAATTTTACACCAAACTTCTAAGAGAGTCTGCTTAAAAACCCTGCAAAGGGCTTTATGAAGCACTCTTAACACCCCTCCATGCACACATTCTTACACACACACACACACACACACACACACCTCTTCAGTGTGTTCTACTGAAGGCTCCATTTTGTGCTCATCTTTTGCTCTAGTGGGAAGGCCAATTCTGCACTAGTTATTGTTATTGCGCTGTTCTATCATTACCACTAACCTTGACTCCTGGCTGCTTGCTGTAATCACTTGGAGTCACTAGGGAGGGAGTCTGGCCTGGGGTGAATTATTAATTAGCAAGGCTGGTCCTCCCCCTCACCAGTCCCTGGGAGAGACTGTGGAGAAAGGGGGGCTGTTAGGGGTTACCCGCCATGCAGATGGTATTAACAAACCTATCAAGGTAAGAAGGATAAGCTCTCTGAGCTACTTGTGGAATTGTTAAGCAACATGAAATCAATAACTAACAATACAGTGCTTCCTGCCATGTATGATGTGTGCCTCCCACTCTCTATCCTTATGAAAGGTTGTGCATTATGATTGTGTGGAGGTGGGGTGGCTGTGTTCATTAAGATGAGCTTCACAGGCTTCCTCATTGAGGTCATGCTGGAGGTAGATAAATTTTAGTTTTCAGCTAATGATCAATTTCTACATAAGGCAAAAAACAAAGCAAAGCTTCCAAATACCTTTACCGACCCTTCTACACCTTGCCCTAAGCTACTACAGAGCACACACACAGCACATTAAACCCTGTTTTACAACAACACACCCCCACTCAGAGAGCGACAGACTGCTACCTTAGAGTGTGTTTTTGAGAGCTTCTGTCCGCTTGTTTGGGAGATTCCCTAGAGTCATTCATATCCCAGCAACCCCAACTATCCTCTCCTAAACAGCAATGACTACAGGGACTGCAACCAAAGCTTTGATCTTACAACTCCTCTAAATCACAGGCAGGAAGGAATCATTTTCTCCAAAGGGTGCCTTCATGCTTCCATGTCCCAGTAGGACTGATCCAAGTCATATATAAAACTGAGGGAATAGAGGAGCAAAGCAATGCTCCCCTGAGTGAAGAAACAGATACTCTGCCTCTCACCTTGCTACTTTGCTGATAAAAACAGGTAATAAAAAATGTATCACTGTGTGATGTACAGTACCTTCAGCAACTCAACCTAATGTAACCTGATTCCTTCAGAACTAAATGATGTTAAATGAAGTTAATTCATGAAGCTTCTCAACAAATTTTTGCTTTTATTATACTTCTTATGAATCTAGGTACTTTGATTTATTATGAATAATCATTTGTACTTAGTTTTTTTTAATTAATCAATAAAAAAAGACGGATTCTGTCAGTTATACTCAGTCCAATAGAAATATTTTTCTAATGTGAAGTTTGCTACTTTATGTAAACGAGTTAAGATTTTTCTAAGTTGAGAATGTTTTGTAAAAATATGATATTCTGTTATGAATCAGAACCGACTTCACTGAGAGCATCTGATTATGGCTGACATCACATCCTAAATCACATGCCTGCAGCTTCTTTAAATCCAAAGAAAACGATTCTTCTCTCTTCCCTCCTGGACTTCAGTCTGGACACACAGAGGGACCCAACAATCTAGCTGGACATCACATTACACGTGGTGCAATTTCTGAAACCACAATACATTTTTGTGCGAGAAAAGGACTACGTCCCTCTTTGAAAAAGCTCTGAGATGCAAAACCAGCACAGTATTGATAGTAAAGCCCATGGATACAGTGATTGAGGAAATTTTATTTCATTTTTTTTTTACCTCTTCTTGTCAATCAACCAAGTAGCCTCCAGTTGGCCAGGCCTCATTGTGTCCAATGTGACTTTCTGCTCTGAGTCTCAGCAAACTTTAGTTGGAACTGCTCACTGTGAAGCATAGGAACAACCCCCCCACTGAGCCGAGAGCATCTGGATGCAGATCTCTTGAAATCTATGTAAGGGCCCAAAAGTTAAGATTCTACCATACCAACTTTTGCTGTATTTGGACTGACTGTTAGGTTCGCCGACTGACCGGGACAGAACTAAGACCCAATTCCATGGAAGTGGAGCCATACCTGAAACAACGACTAATAAAGGGAATGGACCTGAATCCATCCACTTCTTCGCCTGTGAGACTAAAAGAAGCTATGCTATTTGGTTTATTATAGGAGCTGCTGAAACTTTTTGCATTTTTTTTTTTTTTGACAAACCTTCAAATTGTGTCCTTTAATGTTACAGCTGCCATCACCGTAAAGTTGTCTCCTGTCATCTTCTTCTGTGTCTTCTCTCATTGGTCCCCATGTTCGTTTCACCCAGTCAGAGTAACTTGGTTTATATGTGCTGCCACCCAAAGCTTGTAATGCTGTGCAGCTTATGACCTAATAATAATACCGTGTTGGGATTATTAGGTTCAATGATTGAAGCCCTTTCTGTTTTAATTGTTGACAGTTGTGATTATTTATACAGCAGTGGCTGATGTCTAAAAAGAGCAAAGCCTTCCTCCTTTGGTTAACAACTTGAATAAACAGAGACAAATATTTCCATGTGGTTAATGATTAATAACTCTGCTTATTTTATAAACCAAGTTATAGACATTTATTGATGGTGAAGAATTCTTGGATCTTAACAGCCAGTTCAAAATGGCCAGCCACAAAGGTAACAGTAAATAACACATGGTAACTGAGTAAATTGTGAGTTAAAATCATTTAACTAAAGATAAAGGGTTTACCTGTGGTTTGAAAGACATATTTCATAACAATTATTCCTAGTTCTAGTTAATAATATATCCATAATATGCTGGTAAAACTGCACAGCACTGTTCAAATAGAACATCTCATATTTGAGGCATTTCAATAATCACTCTTACTAAGCATTAAGTGTAATTTTCTGTCATTCTATACATATTTCCTGACATTTTCTGTGTTTCATGGTTTCTCATACTAGGTTTTAACTCTGTTTTGGTTTCTAATAGGTTAGGCTAGGTTTTTGACATATTTGTTATTCATTAGATTAAAGTGTTCAGCATCAGCCTGCCTGTTTTCCACTAACATCAACCGATTTAATCTTTACCTTGTCCTGAGCTACCCCCTGGTCTTCTTCCTGATGGGATAATCTTGGGCAACCTCATGAGGGAAGTCCTCTCGTGATATATGGAAAATGTGCCAGTCAATCCAGCTGACTCCTATTGATTTGGAGCAGCTGCTTTACTTTCAGTAGCTTCTGGATTGCAGAGCTTCTCATACTATTTTAGGGAGTACACTGCTCAACTATGGAAGAAGTTTGTGTCACGTTGCATATATCAGGGATATATGATTTAAAGTTTTCTATCTAAGGAAAACCAGTTGATTGCCTTGACTCAAATGCAATCCCTCACACTAAGCATGCGTGTAGCGACAGTGGAGAGGAAAAACTCCCATTTGAACAGGAAGAAACCTCCAGCAGAACCATGCTCAGTGTGAGCTGCCATCTGCCGAGGCCGACTATTTATAAGTAGGTTATCTTTTATCATTTATGAACCGAAAGTCTCAATATTTATGTTCTGTTGCCTTAGAAATTGCTATTTATAATTACATAGGAGCTGGTCACACAAGCATGTAGGCAGGCATCTTTGCACTACGGCAGTGCAGAGCTCACAAAATTGTAACTGCAGAGATTACCATTATACCTCAATGGGACTGCAGCAAATTAGTCCTATATAAAATATATATCCTAAAATAATAAAATACTATTTATAAAATTATCTATGTAAACTAAACTTGCACCGTTTAATCGGCAATCTCGGACATTGGACAACATTCACATGATCGGCCATGCATCTTTCCTCTGTGCTTAGTCCATGTTTGTTTTGGTCAGGGGGACCATTAACTCGGACCACAGCAGTAAGGGGAAATGGCATTCTGGAGCTAAGGCAGGAGCTAGGGGAAATTAGTGCAAGAACAAGAGCACCAGAACTGGGAAACGCAGCTTGCTGTCACTCCCTCTGGAGCTAAGCAACCACAGCAGGAGAGGTGGCAACTTATTCTCAGACTTACCAGGAGGAGCATAGCGGTACATCGGTGAAGCAAGCCAGGGAGACAGCAAGAGGAGGTGGCCACAGGCTGAGGCTAGCCTCCAGAGAATAACTGCACTAGATGGAAGGAGGACAGCTGAAGATCAAAGCAGCGGACAGGTCAGGCAGTATCTGTGGTGGAAGTAGGAAGACAAAACAGTCTTCCTTTCTTGAAAGCCACTCAAAAGCTTTCTTAAAGTCATATTTACCTATTGTCAATATTATTTTCTCTATTTTTCATTTTGATAAAAAAACAGTGGACAATTAACGACTCTTTATCTCCTTATTTTTATACTTAATAGTATAATGTCAATGTACATTAGACAACAGTATTAAAGAATTTATGGATTTGCGGCTGATGATGAAGCAGGGATTAGCAATTACAGAGTTTGGTGACTGACTCCCAAAATCATGATCTGTGTATCTAATAAACAAACTTTACTAGTGTCACCTTCCTTCCCATTGGTTTTCTTCTAGTTGTTTCTCTTCACACCTGTTCCTACTCGAGATTATTAGTCCAGTCCCTGTCCGGTTAGTCTCCTCCTTCCTCTGCAGCTTTTTTTTTTGCTGGATCGTCATCATTATGTCATGTCTTCAACAGTTCCCGTCACTCAACTCCTGGTAACTTTATTTTTGTGTTCCTCTGTTTAATTTTGGACCTGTACTTTAGCTGCTATAAACCTACAGGTAGGCATCTGTGCCTCAACCTCTGCATTTTGTGTCCAGCTACAAACTTCTCCCCTTGTTGACAGAACGATCCAGCCAGAATATGGACCCAGCAGAGTTCAAGCCTGGAGCAAAAATCTCCGCAGAACTCTGGACAACATCTCCACTTTTATCCCACCTTGAAGACAGGTAGGCACTACAGCAGAAATTGAGAAAATTTTAACTTCACAATCTACACTCGTCCTTGCTTTAGGACTATTGTACATTTTTGAAGATGTGGAGTGGAATGAACAGGCTGCTGTGGCTCAGCTTTTCGGTAAGCCTCCTCTTATTCAACCTCAAGTAATCAGATCACTTGCAACTGCTGCCTGTTCAACGTCCTTCCTCGCCGGTTCCATCCACGTCTCTGGATTCCACCTCTCCCTCACACTTCAGTTTCTCCTGTCAAACCATCCAAGTACTTGAAGTACTAAATTCATGGACTAGTTTCTCAGCATTACCCCTGGGCAGGATATTTCTAATTTTTGCAATATTCCGCAGATTTTATTATCTGAGATGAAATTAATCCCATCCAAATGAGTTGACTGACTGACTAACTGACTGATAGATAGATAGATAGATAGATAGATAGATAGATAGATAGATAGATAGATAGATAGATAGATAGATAGATAGATA
>NW_015150656.1:955927-961012 GCF_000732505.1 Cyprinodon variegatus
GTAGTTTCTGCAATCTCTTTAGATGTTTTCTCTGCTTGATGCATGCCAATGATTTGACCCTTCTCAAACAGACTAACATCTTTTCCACAACCACGGGAGGTGTCTTTCGACATGGTTGCTTCGGAAATGAGAAGCAAGTCATTGCACCAGTTGGGGTTAAATAACTTGCGCCAGCTGAAAGATAATCGCCCATGCAGTAATTATCCAATAGGAGGCTCGTACCTATTTGCTTAGTTGAATCCAGGTGGCGACTTTTTTTTTGGCTATGTTAATATTAAGCTAAATCAATGACTAATGTAACTGGTGTTTTTAAAGACAGAGATTTAAAATCATATTCAGGTTTTCAGCATGTGTTTAAAAACTTGCTAAAGTTCCATATGACCTTACTTTCTGTGTTAACTTTTCTATCCATGACTTGTCTGAGACATCTGCTGTTTCACTCACAGCATCTGGATGGAACTCCAAAGCTGCTGAAAGTTATGTTCAACTGAATGTCAATCATGTTTGGAATCTAGTGGAAACAAAGGTAAAAAACAATGTATTGAAACACTGAGGTAACCAAGGTAAATTTAAAATCACCAACCAACCCACCACACACTACTAAACCAAGGTAAATGAGAATCCTTCATAATACCTTTTTGTAATTGAGAAGAACATACAAATCTGAAAGCCAAGTTTATACAATGGTGGTTATGGCCTTTGTTTAGAAATAATTAGTTTATTTGTTTATTATTTTTTCTAAATATTGCACTGTTTCATTCATATTATCCCATAATACCATATCCGATAGACGTCTTATCCATATCAGACTTTGAAAAGTATTTATTATTCTTCAGTCTTACACAGGATTAAAAAAAACATCCTTATGAAGGTGATTAATCATGTTTACAAACAAGTAGTACTGCAGAGGCAGTGTTTTTTTTAACAGTAATATTCCATGTAAATGAAGCATCTAGAATGGCTGTTGAAGAAGGGCCACAGGGAGTCATTTGTGACCCAACTGGAACTGCAAAGACACTTAAAAAAATGCGCTTTTTACAAGTTTCAAAATGGCTTTCCAACTCCAGCTTCTGTCAGTCATAAACTGTGAATAAATGTTGCTATATATGGGACACTCATAATTCGCCTTCATAATTCACTCCTTTGGGGAGACACTCAAGTAAATTAGGTTGTCTCAGTAAAACATGACAGTGTACTGTATTCATGTGAATAATATCCCAACATCTATCCTGGCTCAACCATTCCAGCTCCCCCCTCCTCCAGCTTGTACGATCTAGACATCACCGTACATCCAACATAATTGAGAATATTACACTCAGGGGTATATATTAAATACAGATCCTCACATAAAAAGGCATTACATTTTTCTCCCTGTCAGCTGTAAAATGAATTCTAATAATTACATGAAATTCAAATTTCCAGTTTACTTTTTTAAAAGAAAATTTGAAAAAACATAGATATTATTACATTATTATTAGTCCAGTGCAACTATTAAAAAAATATAATTATTAATTGTCTTTATGCCGTAAAGAGAGCGCAATGGATTTTGCTTTCACAAGTGGAGCAGTACGGCCATAGAGTTCTGCTTGATTTATACAAATAAATAGCTTTACTATACTTCATGCAGGGAGTATTACAGATTATATGGACAATGCAATGTAAGGTCAATGCACAATGTAACAGGAATGAAAAACAGAAAGAAAGGAGAAAAGATGAAAGAAAGAGGAGATAAAAAGGAGATAACGATAAAACATCTTCAGTCTGCTTCATCACCTGCAACAATATGTAAAAAGGACAGCTCAACCAATGGATATACTATGAGAGATACAATAAAGTAACCTTGATACTATTGCTGAAGTGTAAGTAGTATTATTTAATCTGACATCTATACTATGGTAGATGAAGATAAAAATATGAGCTTTGTGTATGGAAGTTAATCGCTAAGTATCTGGAGGGACCCAAAGCCCCAGAGGCCCAAAAGGATCCCAAGAGCAAAAGGAGGGGCCCAACCCAGGAAATCCGACACCCCACCAAGGGAGGAGGAGAGATCGCCGAGGAAATCCCCCAGCCACCGCAATGTCGGAGCCCCCAGGAGCTGCGGGGACGAGTCCACGGGTTCCACCGACAGCCAGTCACCCCGAAGTGGAACCCCAAAAGGGGAAGGGGACCGAGGAGCAGCCGCCAGAAAATAAGCCAGTACCCGCCCGGGAATCCACCCCCAAACACCGAGCTCCACCAGTGCACCAATGAGCCAAAGCGCCAGCTGGCGGAAATGTTGAGATGTTCTTGGGAGAGGGAGCAGTTCAGACCCAAACCTGACAAGTAAAAAAAAAAATTATATATAATAATATATGAATAATAAATAATTCACAGGGCCTCTTCCTCCTCCTCAATACCCCAGCAGGCCACCCAGGCCCGATAAAAACCCCTCGCCAAGACCGCTGACCAGGTGGCCCGCTCTTCCTCCAGGCCCCAGACTCCGGGAGGCAACCGGAGAACGGGGTTATTGGAAAGACCACGCTCCTCCCTGCCTCCGCTCAAATGTTGTGTTGTTGTTCTCGAGTGTCATTAAAACTGTAAATACCAAAGGGGGTATCCGGCACAGGCGGCGCCCGCTGACTCCAATAGGCACCCCCATTCCCCGAGAGACCCCCCAGAGAGGGGGGCCACTAGTGCTAGCATGAAGTTTATGGGTAGCAGCACCTGTGTTTACTAAACTAACTTTACCTTGGAACATTAACCAACATATTTTTATTGGGGTTATGTTATTTTATCATATTCATCAAGGGGTTGGTTGGTTTATTCTATCATCATTACCAGACATCCCAAGTTCCAAAAACTCATTTCAGGGAGATGCTTATCCCCCAACCGCCCGCCCCCCGGGGACAACAGACCCTCACCGTGCCATACACACTTAAGGCCAGCAACTTTTCAACAACTGTTTATTAACTAACAGTTATTTCTTAAACACGGAACAGAACAGTTTATGTTTAATACTTTCAATCTTGTAGCCTTGAACATCAGTTATGCTTTCTGTTTTTCATGGAACTTCAGCATACAGTGCACCTCACCACTGTGTCATCATTCCTCATCATGGCCAGTTCTAGACAGGGGCCAATGGGGGCCAGTGCCCCTGTAGATCATGTCCTGGCCCCTGTTATGGTCCCTGTACTGAAGACATAATACTTAAAAGAAATTCTAATAATGATCTGGGCTGGAACAGACATGGTTGCTGATAGGTCATTTGGATCTATTTCATTATTTCATTACAAATTCTGTTTTACTAATTATTCAAAAACAATAAGGTGATAGTTTCAGTGGTACTGAGATAGGATCCCAGTTTTCATCTGTCAAATGTTTTTTTTTTCTACAAAAAATTTAAAAAATGCTATAATTCTTACAGATGCAGCACATTGCAGCACATTTTGCAATTCTAGCTAAAACTCGCACATTATCTAGATCATTACCAAAAGCTAAATGAATCGTTCCTTGGCATGAGGCATGGAACACTTTACTGGTGGTAAAATGTCCACAAAATGCATTCATAGATTTTCCTTTGATCCTGCTAATGAATCAACAACGTTCCCTTTTCTTGTGTTTTTTTCTTCTTCAGTAAAATACCTACAGACTATTTTAGTCTGATGCTGAGGCTGTCAATAGTCACTACTGCCACCCTCTGGTTTAGTGAGGAACTGTTTGTTCCACCAAATATCCCTACCTCACAATGTTAGTAAATATTTTTAAGTCCTGTATCCAGATTATGATCTGGATCATCACCAATTTAATGGATTGTTCCTTGGCATCAGGGACATATCTGATAGAAATTTCATTAAAATCAGTCAATTACTTCTCCAAATTATCCTGTACAAAGACAGATACCCAAACTCTGAAACATAATCCCCTTGGCAGATGAAAAAATTGCACAAAGCAAGAAAGTAAAATCGAACACTGTTAGAATGTGCATAGGATCCCCCTGCAACAGGACAGTGTTATAGAGACACTCACATTCATAAAAGCAGGGAGATGCTGAAATGAGTTTGTTACTTGAGCCAACCCCTACACCCCCCCGCCCCCCAACACACTCACACACGCTCCCAGGGGACAATGGACCGGCATGACTTACCATACATACACACTTAAGGCCAGCAGCTTTTCAACAACTGTTTATTAACTGAGAGTCATTTCTTAAACAAAAAACAGAACAGTATTGGTCTTTTAATTTTAATATTCAATACTTTCAATCTTGTAGCCTTGAACATCGGTTGTGCTTTCTGTTTTCCATGGGACTTCAGCATACAGTGCACCTCGCCAGTGTCATCATTCCTCACCATGGCCGGTTCTAGACAGGGGCCAACGAGGGCCAGTGCTCCTGTTATGTTCCCTGTACGGAAGACGCGCTGGAACAGCCATGGTTACTGATCGGTCCTTTGGATCTTTTTCATTCTTTTTCTTTACAAATTCAGTTTTACCAATTATTCAAAAACAATACGGTGATAGTTCCAGTGGGATTGAGATAGGATCCCAGTTTTCATCTACTAATTTTTTTTTTTCACAACAAATGAACAAAAAAGCTTTAATTTTTACACATGAATGAAACGTTAGTTTTAACTTAAATTAAGTTAAAGAATATGTCAAATTCCTAAATTATAAATGTATATTGACCTAATAAGTAATAGAATTTTTATTGAACCTAATTGAAAAGTAATTTCACTTCATGCAGCTCTCTTAATATATTCGAATCCCTTGCCCTGTTTTTTATGTCATGCTTTTCTGTTCCCCCATGAAATCATGCTGCCTCCCTCCTGGCCCCCTGTTTTGTGGAGTCTAGATCCGCCACTGTTCCTCACCTTCACTAGACGTGGATATACTTGAGTACTGTATATTCTGCTGTAAAATTGGACCTATATTTTCGTTTTTTACTCGAGGATTCAACCTCTGCCGTTTGAAATGATGCACAGCTTAGAGTGGTAACTAGGTGACTGCCAGAGAGTACCCGAAACTTATCTGATCCATTGAGCGCTCTGACAACCAGTCGCCTGGAACGCTGGTTGAACAGAGCATCGCTTTGGACAGATACGCTGCACA
>NW_015150656.1:961228-970490 GCF_000732505.1 Cyprinodon variegatus
TCAAAGACTCTTAAGCAAGAGACAGCCATGGACACAAAAGCAGATTTAAGGATTTTAATGACTGAAGTGATGAAGGAGTTTGCACCATTGACTTGGACAGAAGCAGTGAATGAGAGCCCGTGTAGTTTGGGTCCGTTTGGGTGGATGGTCTTTTGTTGGATGGAGGGTGAATAAGCAGGCTGATAGGTCCTGTAAGGAATCAACGCAACAGGAGACAGTTCCGGAGCAGCAAGGAGATGAAGGACGCAGACTTGATCCAGGTAAGCTTTGGTTCTAGTTCAGTTGTTGCTCCAGGAAACTGCTCCAATATGAAGGGCCCCGATGATTGCCAAAAAGGAGTAACAGCTGGAACCCATCAGCCCGCCTCCCTGTAAGTAAGCAAACCACCAAGAAATCTAACAGATTCCGATATACTGTTTAAAATGTCCTCATCTTCTCCACTGTTCATATAGACTCATCATACATTAACTGTAACTGGTTGAAAAGATGTCTGATGAGTTTCCATATCAACTTTGATATTGACATTGTGGCTTTTATTTTTTAAATTCTGAAGTAAACCGTGTACATGTATGGACTAATTCTAACAAATAAAAAAGCAAATATAAAAAAAAGTTATACTTTTATCCAAACATGATCCAAAAATGTAGGTAATCATTCTTTCACAGAATGCGGAAGTTTTTATGCTTTTCCTTTAACTCATAATGCTGGGTATGTGAATAGGTTGATGCAACAGAAGCTTTAAGTGTTGGTAGCTAATTAAGCATAGTTAGGATAAAATGTTAAACGTGTTCTGGTATCATAAGATTACTTGCGTAGAAAATTTTAAAAGCAGTTTATCCTCTAGTGTTAAAACAAGTACTCTCTGTAGTACTTGTGTTTAATGGTACCGTAGAGAGCATTACCTCCTACCTATCTGAGAGGAGCTCTACTGAGTTTGATGGACTGCCCCCTGAGTTCCACGCCTCTCTGACATGGGGATAGAAGGCAGAGGCCCAAATGAAGTAAGAAAAAAGATTTGTGCATTCCCTGTTGTTTCATGCCTCTCTTCTGCTGTGACATAAAGCTTCAGTCTTCCCGTATGCATAGCTTGGAATGATACGAACATAGCTGTTTAATTCTCAAGAGCTGTTCCTTATGTTTTTTTCCTGTCTGTTTTTATATAGATTTATATATTATATAGTTTTTATATAATAATAATAAAAAAAAATATATATATATATATAGATATATATATATACAGACCTAATCGTTAAGTGTCTGAACCTTTGTTTATTCAGGGTCTGAAGGCTCTTGCAGTACAGATGATGTTCTTATTTAAAAAGAAATCAAGCATTCTCATTAAAAGCTACACATAGATGTAAGATGTACAAGTTTTTTTTTTTTTTTATAATGATAAATAAATAAGAATCTGAGTCATTTTTGTGTGTTTGACTGTCTTATCTAGGTTGTAAACTAGATTTGATCATAATGAGTGTGAGAAAAACCCAAAGTGAAACATTTTTGCTGGGCTTCTTTTGAGACGCATTTCCTTCAGGTGCTTTACAAGAACAGATTTACACGGGTTTTTTTTGAGTATCTCTGTTTGCTGAGTAAATCTGCTGCTATTTTTTTCACCCGGTATACGTGTTCATCATTATCCTTTCAGTAGAGTGTATTGTTTGTTTACTGTGGCCCCATTTCCAGAGAGCCCAAAAGGAGGCCAGTGGTGGGAAGCACCAAACAAAGGCCTTTCTTCCCGAACCGCCTGGGCCCCAGAAATGTTCACCACTCAGTCAGCACAATGCCTTTCACTGGGCTTTAGGCCACTTGTGAGTGACAATTGAATCACAGTGAACTTTCCCAAGTACATGTGCCGAAGTGGCTACACTGTAAAAAATACTTCAGCAAAATTTAAAAAATTCATTTTTTCTTTAGTGTTTGTTGAAAAACAGTTGAGATTTTTTTTTTAAGAAACACAGAAAAAATGTCTAGTTTAGGCAATCAATTACTTCATTGATCCACCAGGATTTGTCTTATCCCAACTTATATGAAACCAACCACAACTGTAACTATCAAATGTATTAATTTTATGATAGTGATAACCATCTAGGAATAAATTCTCTTGGTTAGTTACATATGATTTTAAGTCAAAACGTGTTTTTACCTAAAATGCATATTCAGGTTTTGGCAGCTTCCATCTGAGAAACCTGTAGTGGGAGTGCTGGTTTTTTTTTTAAGTACATGATCTAAATCAACTATTGGAGGCCTATCTTTCTTTTGTGGTTGCCATAACACTCAAGCTATTTGGCATAATACTTATAGATGCTGCAAAAACATATTTGATGGAAATTTGGGCAATTGTGTCAAATTTTATTTTAATTAATTTCAATTTCTTGTCATATTATCTAAAGTTATTTGAGAAAAAGGGTAGCTTGGCAGACTTTGACCTTACCAATAGGAAAGGTTATGGTTATTATGTAGATGTGATATGTGCCACACTATGATGTAGGACTAGGGTTATTTATTGCAATGAGTTAAAATTTAGTTAAGGTTTGTTAGAACAGTAAGGCACTAAAGCAAGTTCCCTCTAGACTGGAGGAAAAAAGCGCTGTCTAAACAATTATTCTGTAAAAAAAAAAAAAAAAAGCAATACAAAAAATTGGAACACTTCTCATCTACTTCTTGAAACTCTTCCACACTCTCATACTTGTTGTTTCTTACGAGAATTGTTGATAGAAAAAACTCAGGACTTATACACTTATATGCAAATAAACCCTATTTTTTTCTCAGTTTAATTGCTTCCACCTGAACATAACTCGGTAATTTGTAGTGAACATAGTGCTGGATGTTGAGTTGTATATTTATGCTCATCGTCATATTCACTTTTTCACAAGCTCATGTAAAACTTGGATTATTTAGTATTTCCTATGCAAGCAGCATCTATAGATTAAGGCTTAAACAACGAATAATATTTAAAAATGAATTGCGTTAATCATGATTAATTGACTAATTATTATTATCTTCATATTAAAGAAACCAAACAACTTCTCCACAGAAACATGGCTTAACTCAGACAGGCTACCTCCTCCAGACAAGACTCTGCTGTCCATCTACTCCTTAAGGACAAAGGACATTCGTTTGAATACCAGAATGTTCACATTTTAGACAAAGAAGACAGGTGGTTTGAAAGGGGTGTGAAGGAAGCCATTTATGTTAAGAGAGAAAAAACAAACTTAAACAGAGGAGGTGTTTTCAGGTTCCAGCTCTCAAAGACGTACAACGCAGCAATAGTTGATTCCTTCCCGCTATCATCTCAACCCTCATGACTATGCAGGGGACCATAACATCTCGTCTGGTCAGCCAGGCCAACAATGACCGTAACGACTCCCTTTTCAGAAGAATAGTCCAGTATCAGGTATTGCAGGCCAAAAATTTCCTCAACAACTCCCCATTACTAAGGGGTGGAGCTTTTTTTTCGGTTCATTTTGCATCTTTTCTAAGCCATGTTGGTCTATGCTATGAAACCTGGAACTCAACCCTAATCCAGAAACTTTGAATTGATAAAGCTTCCTGGATGGGAAGCAAAATGTCTTCAAACTTGGAAAACAAAGTCCAGTGATTTGTTTTCTTTAACTTTTGTACTTTAAATTGATATGCATACCTATACTGTGTTGCTTGTATGTTGGTCAACATAATTTTAACTTCTTTTTTGTTGATTAACAGTTTCTTGTTTGGAGTTGTAGGAGAACCAAATTTGTTTTTTCTGTGTAACATGACTAAGAGAAGCCACTGAATTTGATTAAAAAGAGCCACATTTCCATTGATCTGTCAGCTTGAAGAATCAATAACGAAGATACAAACACTTGAAGACTTGATTTGACAACAGTGCTGTTTTACAGTGTACGGACGAGTGGAGCTGCATGGAGGGCCAGGCACAGCTGCATTGCTGGGAGGTCTGCCTATTGTCTGAGCTACATAAAGGCTGTAGGAGATGTGAACAAGGCTTTACAACTCAGCCCAAAAAAGCCGCTGCACCCCCCTCCCCCTCCTCTCTGAAGACATCAAGGATGCTTCAAGAGATGTTGGTGCTCCCTAAGAGTATGAACAAAGACACACAATAACAGCAAGTTTATTAAAACAAGCACTTATTAATTTCCATTCCATTCTATTGCTAAAATGTTGCAATTTTTTTTTTCCTAAATATTATCTATTCATACAGAGGTCACTGATCCTTTCTCTGTTTCTTTCAGATCACATTGTTCAGTGCTTCACTTCAGTTAACCTTTAACAACAGCTGCTGTAAACCTGAATGTGTCAGTGCAGGTCTTTAGCACTTGGGTTCATGTGCTGTCAGATGAGTCTGTGTTGATGCCTGTGTGAAAGAGAAGCCTGTCAATCATCTGTTGAAGAAAATTGCTGTAGAATAGGCTGTTCACAACACACGATGAATCCTGGGCCCATGAGTTGAACATCTTTGTGTTTGGGCTGTGATGTATGTTGTCGTATATTCTTGTTTTTGCTTTTTATGCAGTAAAATGACTAGTGACCATAATATTCTATAGATGAACCCCAAAAATAAAGGATTTATATTTAAGGAGTGGTGTGCATTTGTATTCAGCCCCTTTATGTTCTAGAACACATCAAATGCTGGTTGGAGGATGCTTTTCTACTGCCGTACCAGGGAACTGGATGAAGCAAAACACAGGACAAAAGTGGAAGAAAACCTGTTCTTAGGCTGTAGAAGTCTTGAGACAATTTGTGTTTCCGGGTTAGAACAACCACCCTTAAAATTAAGTCTGAGCTACAGTGTCTTACTATTTCTGCAAAGGATTCACAAGATATTCTCCAGATTTTTTTAAGAGTTTCCAGGCATTATATTTTTAAGACAATCAAACCTTAAAATTCATGCAAAAACTTTGTTTTATTACAGAATGAGAAAACCATGTATTATACATTAGGATTTGAATTTGTTCAAAAATGCAGAGCACCAATGCTTGCTAGAGTATATAAAGTTGATAGCATTAAGGACAAATTCAATTGAATTCAGTTTATTTAAATAGCACCAATTCACATAAGATAAAAAGAATAGATGAAGGCACTAATGAGACATAACTCTGGATGTTACTGACACACTTGCTCAGGTTGATGAAAATCAGTAGGATCCTGCAAGACATCTAACTAAATAATCAGAATTACAGAAACCCAGCTGCATCCCTAAAACACAACCTAATAGAGAATTTATGACACATGGACATAACATCAGTTTAATAAGTTTGATTTTTATAAAAAAGGAATCCAATAGTTGTTAAAAAATGTTCTGAATTGAATATGATAATGTAATATTAATTTATAATGAAGCATATAGTAGCAAAACTAAAATCATTAGTAGGTGAGACTGTTATATTAGTACCACATACTAAACGTGATACTATGTGGTACTTTTTTAATGAGAGTTGAATCACAGACTGTCACCATGCTAAGCTTTCTTTACACTACAATAATCATACTGTATCATACAAACAGAAGTTTTATTTTGTAATTGTCACTATTTTCAAATGAATGAGAAAAAAGCTTGCTGTTTTATACAAAACTAAAACCCAGTTCTAGTTTATCTTTTCTTTTTTAACTATGTAACTATATAACCCAGAGAAGCAATGTTACTCCTTCCATGTTTGTACTGTTGTCATATTATTGTTATGCATTCTGAAAGTTCAAGTGATGCATGCCCTGTTTTTGCAGTGCCCTGCTTTGTGACCTGAATGTACATGCAATGGATCAGGCTACCGCTAATAGCGTGGACCTGTGCCTGTGGCCTTTACAGTGTGCTCTGAATAAAGTTCAAGTGTCAGAAGTTCAATTGATTTATAATGGTGGACTAGCTGTGATGAACTGCTGATGTCACAGCATTTCTCACCGCTCATTTAGGGAATCAAATAGTTGCATCTAAACAAGACAAATGGGCCTGTGGCTGCTTGTAACCTTTCTTATTCGCGTATTCTCTGCAATCATGTGCCAGTGCTCCTCGGATCTATGAGGTGCCTTTTTTTAAAACCCTGCTTTGCTTGTGTGTAAATTGTGTGTCTTACTTAACTAGCTAACAGTTAATAACCTAAGTTTCTTTTTTTTTTTTTTTGCATTTTCTGGCCTAGGCTACAAAGGTCTGGAACTAACCTAAACCCTATGCCATTGTTGGCACAACGTTCCGACAGAATGCACAAAGTTCACATGAGGAAATGCATCCCACAGTGGATGTGCCGCTCATCACCGCAGCTCCATCATAAGTCTGAGTTATGAGTTTTCTTTTAAGTATGGAGCTTTCCTTTCGGACGTCTTTCAGATCCTGCTTGCAGACCTGTCTTCTAGTAAGAAAAAACCTCAGAAAATCTCTTCACTTTAGTGCATTTAGTGGTGTCTCTGAGCACCATCATACAAGCCACAGCTGTTTTTTCTTCTGCTTGCACCCCAACAAAGTGAGAAAATACAGTCAAGAAGCTAATTTTGGCTGGTTTTAGGGGTGTACTTCGCCACTTGTCCATTTGACAGGTGATCTGGCAACTGACTGTACAAAAGAGAAAACTGTTTAACCAGATCTTGAGAAACCCCCAGATTCAGTGACAAGGAAGGTTAATTGGAGCAACTTAATGATAGCTTTTCTGCTCCGCAAAAATTAATTCAATCCCAATTCCGTAAAAATGCATATCTTTTTTTCCTTTTTCAAGCTCATTGTGCCTATATACAGTGATTCAGTAGCCTTCATCCAGCTGACAGGCAATGTTTGCCATGCCTAACATTGACGACTTTAAACTGTTCCCAAACCGCTAACATAAAAAGCAGAAAATAAATTTCTTAGCTACACTTGCCGTTCGCAAGTCCGTTCCCTGAAACCAAGTTACAGAACAACTCTGTTTTTCTGTTTTTTTTTATTTTTCTGGACTTGAATATCCTTTGGTCTATGCTGCTCCAACCTCTACTTCCAGTTCTTGCTTGTCATCATACTTATTCAATCTACACCAAACTACACCCAGCTAGACTCCCACTCTAAGCATCTTATTATTCGTCCATCTTCACTGGCTAAAATGTGGCCTTGGGCTGACCATTGGCTGGACAAAATTAGCCACTATGATCCGCAAATTGAGAGTGCGTGCCAATATGTCTGTAAATCATTTTGACCCATGACCCAATGACCAATTTAGCAAACTCTAAAAAATTAGCACAATGGAAAAACCCTGGGATTTCCCAAGAGTATTTGGCAATGGTTTTGTTGAAAATATGAATAAATGTAAAAGGCGACAATTTCAATTTGTGTTTATTAGTAGGGCTTTCTAATATAGCAAAAATTGGTATCATTATTTTTTTTTCTCTAAAATTGAGTTCTTGACTATTTAAAAAGATGTAAGTAAGATATTAGTTTCGAAAAATATCTTTAAAATAACCTTTTTGTTTGACCATTTACAACTAAAATATCATTTGATGAGCAGACTGACACCTCAATAGTTCAGCACGGATCCATCTATAAGCCTGTATCCTAGTCTCTTGAATTTACTTTGGGTCGGAAGTTCCTGCGCGTTTCGGCCTCAAGCATGTCCATGTTAAATGGGTCCGACATAGCAAATAACGAAAGCGTTAGATTAAAGATGTATTTGGGGATACTCTGAACTGATCAGCATCCAGCTCAATATAGACACCAATGGCAACCATACATGTACAGTAAGGTGAAAAAAGGGAAAAAAAACCTCGTTAAGTATGAGCAGAAGACATGAGAACATGCTGAAGTTCTGTGATTTGGCAGTATCATTAGGAAACTCCATAATGCCTCTAAAATGCCACAATTATTCATTAACATGAAATGATTGAACATTAGCACCTGCTGTTAAACAAGATGATTTTTTTGGATGAAACATTTTTTAGAAAACCTACTAATTTCTTTTTTTACAACAATGTTTCACTACAATTTTTCTGTTGGGGGTGCGAGGGAATATTATTTGATCATAAATACTGGGGGACTGATCAGCAGTAGCTTTGATTTTGCCAGTATGAACTGCCAGAGTCCTGTAGAACAATGACGCACACAATGCAGCCAAAAAGCAAAAAGGAGTTAATCCCTTATTGTTTTTTATGTTTTCATTACTTAAAGTGAGCTAAATAAAACATATATATATATATATATATATAGTTTATTTTTTGTTTTTTACCAAAAAAACATTTTATGTAAAACAAGATTTGTCATTTCAATTTAATGCTTATTGAAATGTTTAGACAAACATTTATATATTAAAAATACTAAACAAAATGTTTGCTAAATTAATTCAGAATCTGAAACATCACTCATTTATTTAATTCTGTAATTTTTGCTTTTAAATTTTTATTCTCTTAATGAAAGTCAACAAAGCAGTTTCTCACAGCACTGATGCAGCGAAAATGGCGTACTTGGAGCACTTGCTTCTCAAAGGCTTCCTTGCAAGCATATACCCTTCCCAGGTGCATGCAGGGGAGCCTATCCATTCATTAAATTTTTGTCTTATGGAACTCGAGTATCTCAATCCATCAGGCTTCATTTGTTCACACTAGCAATGCAAATTTGTATTTTAAATTACAATGGAAAGCATTATGAAACATTTATAGCTGTGTTGGTGTTACTCGGGTGCTGAAACTAACTTACTTTCACATGCACACATTCACACAACTATGCAGACACTTCTGAACTATGTGGTACTTCTACCTACTTTCTCTTGCTCTTTGTCTGACTCTGATTCTGATCTGCCTCTAGTCTCGTCCAGCTTTACATCAACCTTAATGTCCTCATCACAGTCTACCAGGTTATCCTCACTCTCCTCTAAGGTAACAGCCATTTCATCCATGTTCTTTTTTCCCTCTACTTTAGATGTAGATAATAATTAACTTTATTGACCTAACATTGGAGAAATTTACAGGTGCATTTATTCCATCCCCTGGAGGAGAAGTGGGCTGCCATGGTGGGGCGTCCGGGTAGCTGTAAGGGGTTTGCTCAGAGATCCAGCGTGGCAGTCTGTAGTAGTGGGTTTGAAACTCAAAACCTCAGGATTCCAGGCTCTATGTCCAAACCACAAGGCTGCAACTCCCACTCTAATTGTATGCATTGGATGAAGATTGGATGCATCTTTTATGCAGAAATAAAACAATATTTTACAGATAACGTCAAAATAACATATAAGATATTGAATGTTTTTTTTTTTTTTTTTATTTGAAATATAGGTGAAAGTAATAAAAATAGTCCCAGTGCATTTTCATGGCATGCAGGTCAATA
>NW_015150656.1:970507-971993 GCF_000732505.1 Cyprinodon variegatus
TGATGTCTACAGGTCTTATGTTATGCTAATCAAACCTCAGATTAATATGTCGCTTTCATTCTCCATGTTTTGTCTTCCAAGCTGTTGTTTTAGCTGCTCTCTCTTGTCCTTTCCCTTACTTGATCTCTTTACCTCACTTGTGGGGTTAAAGGAAGAACATATTTTTTAGGATGGAAAATCTTCCAGGGAAAAAACATGTTAGGTTACCTATGCAGCTTAATATATTCTTACCCCAGATCAATGTTCTGTATATATATGCAAAATTTTGCTTTAGCCATTTCATTTTCTGCAACAAAGTAAGCAGTTTAATGAAGTCCCTTTAATTAAGTAACTGTTGGCTGTGACATTTTTATCAGAATCTGCCTCACGTTTTTCTTTTTTTTTTTTCACTGCTGCAGTGGGAGAAACATTGTCAGAGTGGCAGCACAAAGTTGAGGTTTTACAGCTTTGGTAAATGGTACGGGACTGTACATTTTACAGATGGAGAAGCTCATTTCACCGGGGATGTAACTTGAGCCAGTTAAGCTAAAACAAATCTTTCCACTGCTTAGTGATATTGACGCCTGATGGAGGAGGATCAGCGGTATCTTGGTCAATCCAGACATCTCAGGGTCCAGCGTGTTTATATTGTTTTTCTAGGTGGACCCCTAGACTGGCATGTTTGAGCATCGGGAGTGGCCAATTCAGGCGTCTGAGCATTCAACACTGGAGTTCAGCAAATTGAACTTTTGCCCGCTGGATGCCAGGGCGTCAACCAATTAAAAGAAAGCTGATCCAGCATTTTTTGGAGGGAGACAGATACTACCTGCAAGCTGTCATCGCTTCTGCAGACTTTTTGCATATAAAACGTAAATAAATATCAAGGAAGTTAAACTCCAAAGGTTAAGAAATAAAAACAAAAAACGGAGGAGCTCTGATCATTATTGTTGTACTAAAGCATTTTCTTATGAATTATGGCAAAAAAACAATATAAATACACAAATTAACTAGAAATGTTAAAAGGAAAAAAATACACCAACCTTAAAACTCTTTATATTAACTTCCAGCCGCTACAAATGCCAGCAGAAATCCACCACAAGCAGCAAAGAGTGCCCAGCAGAGATTCCAAGCACTGACCGGCGCTCTGCATATTTTAGTAGGATCACAATCCTGATTAACTGAATGCACAGAGGATGTTTAGAGGTGGACGTTCTCACTCAAAAATGTGTTAAAACTATTTTTCCAACCCATAAAGTAAATAAAGCCAAGATGCTCTATAGCTTGAAGCTACAGAGCAGAACAGATAAACAACCAGAAAGCCGATGAGCCAGAGCGTCGAAGCGTCAAAGCAACTTGATCACTTTGATCCAGCCTCTCATCCTGCATCCAGATTTTTGTGTATGCGCAAATTTTTGATGCTCACAACAGACATGTGCAATGTGGAGTCAACAAGTCATCTCCATGTAATGTATTTGTTCTACCCAGCCACTGAAGCAGGTGAGTCCAA
>NW_015150656.1:972003-975492 GCF_000732505.1 Cyprinodon variegatus
TTGGACTCACCTGCTTCAGTGGCTGGGTAGAACAAATACATTACATGGAGATGACTTGTTGACTCCACATTGCCCATGTCTGGCTCACAATGCAGCATAAAAGAAGAATGAGAAAAGAAGAAGAGCGCACACCAGTGATTAATGGAGATGGTGTTCCGTGTCTAAATCCGAAAATGTCCACATTAGTAGCTACATATCGCCATGATTTTTTTAAAGGGAGTATCCTGCATTATATAAAAGGGATTTGCAGCAAAAGATCGAATTGTGTTCTATACCTACTATCCGGCAGTGAATTTCAGGTTATGATATTTATTTTCTATATGGCAATGAATGTATTCTAGAATATTACCAAAATATTTTATCTTAAAAGCAAATTTAAAATGTTGTTATCCCAAATAATTTTCTTTATTTCATGAAAAAATTCAAAATTTAAAACAAAGACAAACTTCTTGGCCTCAGACTAATTATGTCCACATGCCAATCTCCATGAGAGGAAAAAAAACTGGCAAACAGGATATGCTGGGTACAAGACCCATTACATTCCATTTCAAGTCTTCATGTTACAACAAACTGTAAAAAAGAAGATTTTACATCACAGATTTTCTTTTTTATTGAGATAAAATTATATTTGCTATATGGAATATTGGGAAGTATTAAGCTGGGAGCTAATCCCTATGCAATATGCAACCACTGGCCTCCGCGAACATGAACTATGGAAATCAGCCATGATCTCCAACTAAAACTCAAACAAACAATAATCTGCCCCTGATAGCTGGGCTAAGCCGTATGTAAAGCAGCAGGACAAGGTGGATAAGATGAGTGAAAGAGAAATGAACAATTCGGTCGGTTCTCAGGGCAGCGTACATGACACACATACAAATAGATCATACCGTGAGCACAAACTTATCTGATAAACAAGAACAAAGCAAATCAAATTTCATTGGCATATCATCTTATTTACCTACTCAAATTAAGGGTAAATACTATTAATTTAAGAAGTTTTTCCTTATTTCTAGATCGTTTTTGCAGTGTAGAGACAAACAGGTCTTGGCTCCTCAGCAGCTCCGAGTTCTAAAGCTTGGGAATTTTCCCTTTGGCTACTGTGTGCTCTATTGTAAAAGAGATTTTAACACCCTCCTTAAAAGGAATGTGCCATAATTCCCCCCAAAAAATAATTGAATATTCCATTTAAGATGTGACAAGCAAACAGTTAGCTTTACTCATAATACCCCTCGTAAAAGCCAAAGTTTAGTCTATGGTATTTTACTCAATTACTGTCAATCTGGTATGTAAATATTAGTTTACGGACTACATAACACATCACCAATATTGCTCAGCTAGTAGGAAAACATCAACACGCCAGAATGATGTTTCGCATCAGAAAATGTGCAGAACATAGATCCAAAAAGCTCTTGACCGCCTCAGCAGCTGAGTTCTAATGCCTGGGAATTCTCCTTGGGCTACAGTCAAGTAATGTTGGTTAGCTCTTCAAGAAACATTACCATAAAATAATCCATATTGTACTAGTATGACAAAAAGAACAAAAATAAGCAGATAAAATAATCTGTTATATAAACACCACGGGTGGGGCTTAGCCCTAGTAGCCAACTTATACCAACAGTCCCTGGCAACCAGAGAGTATTACAGCTACAGATCATTGAACTGGTCACAAAAAAGCTTGGGTTTTGATATAAGCAGTTTATTAAATAATTCTAAGACAATTAAGCATATTCTGTACCTATTGTCCATGTGAAATCCATCTATCCGCAAGGGGTGCTGTGCCTATTTCAAGCTGTCTATGGGTGAGAGGCAGGGTACACCCTTGACAGGACTCCAGTCTATCGCAGGCAAACACAGAGCCAAATAGGACAGACAACCATTCACGCACACACTCACACCTAAGGAGAATTTAGAGAAGTCAATTAACATTGAATTTGACTGTGAAAGGAAGCTGAGCTCCCAGGAGAACCCCCCATGCACAGGGAGAAACATGCAAACTCCATGCAGAAAGAAACTTATCAGCTTCACCTGAACCTGGGATGTCCCTCGTTCAGGTCCAGCCAATCAACTAAGGGGCCACACTTTCTGTAAAGCCAGCCATCTTGCAAGATCCCTTTCATTTAGCTCCTGGGCTAGCTTCTCTCTCTCACACTCAAGCAAACCTTCCCCAGCCTCCACCCCATCTCCAACCTCATTATCAGTCCCATTCATCTTCTGGCTTATTCCATAACCATTGTCCGCACCACGGGGAAAGACTACTCTAATCATGTTCTAGATTACTCATCCAAGTATATGGATGTCAGCATCAAAGACTTCTGCCTGGGCCCGAGCGCCAAAGAATTTATTTCGTTTATTCCTTTATCTGCTTCTGCCTACTTGAACCCAAGTCAGCCTCAGTAGATGGCCTCTCACACTCAGCCTGGTCCTGCTAGAGGTTTCTTCCTGTTAAAGGGGAGTTTCCCTCACCACCATTGCTACATATATGCTCAGTGTGAGGGATTGCAGAGAGTCAACAAATCTTCACAATCAGGTGGTTTCCTTGGATAGAAATATTTTGAAGAATATGGTCATGTAATAAATTTAATATATTCTAATTTCAACTTTTCTCTGTGTGAGTCTCTCCAGAATAAAATCCCTTAACAGCGTTTGACATGGCTTGAGTACTGTGGGACCACTGATCTAAAAATAAAGTTTCAGGCTTTGCCAAAATAAATGTATCATCTTTCAAGAAGAAAGTTCAGCTCTGCCTGTTGACCTTTTTGTTTCAAACATTTATAGTTATTGTTACGGTAAAATATTATAGCTTATCTTCACATGTAATACAGGGTATTGCTTCTCTTTTTTGGGGCGGGGGGGTTGCATTAGTATATACAAAGTATTCCCTTTACATCCTAGATTTAGAGCTTGTTGCTATTGTGTCCTATTTTGATAAAGCTTTTTATTGAGATAAGATCATTTTGTATGGTTGATTTCCACAGTTTGATTCAAAGCTCTTACAAAAATAGTGAAATGATGAAAATAATGAAAAAGTGAAATTATATAAAATTGGTAATAAAAAAAAAAAAAAAAAATGTAAATTTACCATCTAATAATCCTGGCTTACAAATCTCAAAAACATAAACATACCAGCATTCTATGTGGCCACATTATATACAACCTGAAACAGTATTTTAGTAGGAGAAAAGGGTGCATTTTTGTAGACAAAACTGCAGTATATGTTATTTTTCATCATAATGTATAAAAGGTTGTTCAAACCATTTATTTTATTGTACAAAACAAGTAGTGTTTAAAATCCCAACCAAATTGTGCAAATCTCAATGGTGCACCAAATAAATAAGACTGGGCCTAGCACCAAATCCTGGGGAGTCAATGGTTATGAAATACATATTTAGTGTTAATATTAAATCAGATTATACACAAAGCAGCATGAATAGGCTACTTTTTAGACACTGACAGATTTCAGCTGTTTTGTTCTTTCTGTCTTTTAAC
>NW_015150656.1:975582-979497 GCF_000732505.1 Cyprinodon variegatus
CTTCTTCTTTCTTTTTTATATAGATACAGAAAAAAAAAACATTTGGTTCCACTTGATTCCTATTTTATATTAGAAGAGAAAGCAATTTTTGGATAAAGAGTTTGGCTACTATTTTATGTTGAGGGTGCTCTTTTTCCTCTCTGGGTGTTCCACTTTGTGTGTGTGTGTGCATGCATGTTAGTGCAAGGCTCCTAACTGCATGCTGGTTTGTGTGACTGATAGGGCAGACAGACACTAGAACTCATTTATTCAGCTATGTTTTCCCTACAAAGACTTCATCACACAGCATTTCATAGAAGTCTTCAGACTGCGAGGTGACTTAAAATGCCAGCGACACTCATCCCATGTCTGTATGTCATCTGTGAATAAACAGGGTGTCAGTCTGGCTGTGCTCCTGCTGCCTGCAGACAGCCTCTGTCAGCGTCAGACCAGGAAATGCCACCTCTCTGCTGACAGCTGCCTGTGCTGCGCTCACACCCGTACCCATAGGGAGAACCCAGCAGCTCCCCACATGGCTCAGTGCACTGCCAAGCTAAGCACAGATCCCCAAACCTGCCACGTGTTGCCCTGACAGCACCTCAGTATATATTTAAACAGAGCAGGAATCCACCGTGTCCCAGGGAAACTTTTACATGGGCCTCCATTCAGATAGGATTTGTCACTGGAGATGAGGGGAAATGAAGCAATGTTCCTTCTATGTTGAAGGCAGTCCTTTCTAGCAGTAATGGCTGGATTAGACAGGTCACATCCCTGTCTGTCAACTGGAGATTTGTAGGATTATGATTTTATATGTTACAAGGTTATTGACTAAGAATTAATATAAGCACAAAATCTAAATGTTGAATAAATGAAAATTTACAAATAAATGAAAAATTTACAAAAATATTATGTTGGTCGAAATTTTTTTAAAACATATAAAAAATCTTCTTCTTTCCAGATTTTGAAAATCCTTTTCAGTCTTAATCATGACCTCTTTGTTCAACCTTCTTGTCCTTGAAGTTTCGAACCACCAGGAAGAGAATGTGCATTTCAGTCAGTGGAGTGAAGGTCTGAAAAAAAACTCCAAAAAGAACTAAAGCAATGTCCATGTGTCTGTTGAAAAAAAAAATAAAAAATTAAAACTGGTGTTTTTCAACATCTAATGTGATGCGGACGGGAGGTGAATGTCGCTGTGGGATGATGTACCTATATATATATATATATATACATATATATTTTTTATATATATATTTTTGTGTGTGTGTGTGTGTGTGTGTGTGTGTGTGTGTTTGGATATAAAAAAAAACAAGTATAACCAGAATGTTACTCAGTCAAATTGTCTGTCTGAAAATTGTCTGAAATATATTCATATTCATTCATTCATTCATTCATTCATTCTATCAGCATTACTCTGTGATGTCTGTATTTCTTTTATAGAATCTATATGTCAAATGGTAAATGAAAAAGTCTCTGCAAATATCCTTCAGAGGCATATGAAAAGTTTTTTGCAATTTAAAATGTATTTATTTAACACCTCCTTCCATGTCAAAAACAATAAGCCTAATAAACAAGATATTTAGTATTATACATGATTTATACATTAGTCATTAATTTTTATTTAATTCCTGGAACAGAAAAATTGATAATGAATTTGTTAGTCCGAAAAATTATCAGTTACATCATAAGAACCATGCTTTGTGAGGACTGTGTTCTTTGTACACCCTTACACGCCTCACTAAAGCCTTTTCAACATTTTAAATTGCAGAGCCAGTTGTGTGTAAAGAGATACTCTTAGTAGCTGTTGGAGGTTAAGATTATTTCAAAGTCAAGAATATTAAAAATGTTCCCCATATCTAATTACATTATTTACTTCCTATGAAATAGTCTGAGTAAAAACATATTAGCTGTCCTTAGTCAAATACAGACAACATATTTTTGTTATTTCAACTTAGAATAGGACATTTATTTAAAAAGGAAATCACCTTTTATCTTTTTCTACTCTGTGACTTTGGTGTACTTAGCAAACATGCTTGACCATATTCAAATGCACTTCCAAAAAGAGGCTACTCCTACTAATTGTTCTTAATTGTTGGTAATAACCCTGTGTCATTTTTCTTTAGGTCACCCAGACATGTTGCAGAGGAGGTGCCTTTGTTATTGATGTGACAGTTCTAAATTGAGAACCTTTGGCGGAGTGTCAAAGCTTAATTAATCACTCTAATTTCATTTCTCTGTGCATCTTTCTAGGCACTGATTGAATGGGATCAGAGAGAGCCGTCTCGACATTAACTGAGCCTTCTCATGCTAATTAGATGTTAGCCCTGAGATGGAGAGGCCCTCAGGGTGCAAGGAGTGGGGCCGAAGTCACACTAAATGGCTACATAATGACCAAGTGAACAGGAATCACATATCATTTAATTTCACATATATATTTTATTCCAGTTTTTCACTTTCATTTCAACTCTTCACCCTACCTCTAAGACTAGCATTGTGGTTTCTCCATTGCAGAGGTACTGAGTCAGAAGCCATAGTCTTTATTTTCTAATGCTTGAATATTAACTAAGTTAAGCAAGGTTAACCTGGTTAATAGTTAAGACCTAGTTAAGGACAGGGCCTATTTCTGTGTCTCACATTATCTGTGTAAAGTTTCACCTTACTATTTTTTTATCCAAATGACTTGTTCTGTTTGTTTTTTTTTTTTTTTTACTTGTTTCGCTTCTGTAAAAGTATGAGATTTTTAGTGCATATTAAAAGTCTTGCAATTGTTACAGATATTATGATAAAATGAAACCATGTAATCTGTAATAGCATGATGGTGCCATAAACATATAAAGAGACTTTCATGATAAATAAGTGAAAAGTCATTTAAAAGTCTTTTGTCTCTGGGCTCCACATGGCAAATCCAATATTCCAAATTTATTGAGGCTTTCTGTGACAAAGTGGGTGGGAACACAATTTGTCTCAGTTTATACATGTGTTGTTTTCTTGTTTGCTTGATTTAAACATCTCTTTATTTTGTGGTTTGCATTCATATACTATCCCGGGTTTGTTTATGTTTGCATTTTTACATATCATTTAGTATAACATCTGGGTTTAAATCGGGTTATAACTTTTATAGGTTTTGTTTGATTATTTAACTTTTGTGTTTTATTTTGGTGAACTTACCGTACCTGTCTTTCAGGAGTAAGTGTGACCTCACTTCCTGCAATTAGAAACTCACGTGTAGAGCTGTGGTCACAGGAAGGTACAAAAGGAAGAGGGGGGGCTGGAAAACACTTTACATTTTGATCTTAACAATTTGAGACCTTGCCAATGTTTTATGTAGATTTAATTGTATGGTGTTTATTTTGATGATGTTGCTTAAAGTTATTGTATGTAACACAAGCTAGTTAATGGGTAAATGGATTTGATTGGATTAGCCAAATTTGTTAATGGAAAAGTCCATTGCAGGCCATTTTGTATTTCATTTGGCTTTGATGCCAACAGATGATCCATTAATGCAGGGCAGTTGAGTGATCCTTAGCAAACTGAGATCATTCACAAGCATTACTGCGTAACTTCCCAGGTCATATCTGGCCAATAACAGCAGGTGCGATGGAGAACTAGAGGCCCTTCTATCCCTTGGTTATCATGCTCCTGCTAATCTGAGTGAGCAGATCTTTCCCTAAAGCCCTGGACAGGAGGAGTTATTCCGATTTATGATACTGTCCTGTTTTTTTTCTTTTGGGACTTCCGAATTTGCTTTGTCCCTTACCGAACTTCGACTTAATCTTCTGACCTCTGTTTGGATCTGGTCCTTTAACCTGGTTCTGCTATGACCCCCCACCCACCCACCCTCGCCACAAGCTGTGGAGAAACCTCCTGTTTGGATTCTACTCCTTCCTCTGGGATCAGACAGAAGATGCTCATATGCCTGTCTTAGATAAAAAAAAAAAA
>NW_015150656.1:980988-983911 GCF_000732505.1 Cyprinodon variegatus
TTGGCGCGCCCCACCTGTCACGTCTCAATTCCCCACCAGTGGGTCGCGCCACACACTTTGAGAACCACGGCCCTAAGCCAACATGAATTGCATCTACATCCAATATAAAAGGCTGAGTAAAGTTGGCATATACAAAGACTTGAGCAGTGGTTAGCTTTGCCTTTAAGGTGTCAAAGATACTTTGGCACTCATCATCCCAAAACACAATACCTGCAGGAAAATACTTATCATGCTTGCCAGAGTACTCTGCAATTCGGTGGTGCACTGGAGCGGCAAGTTTGCCAAACCCCTCCACAAACCTCCGGCAGTAGCTTGCAAAGCCTTAGAATGAGCATGCCTCACTTATATTACCTGGAATTGGCCAGTCTATGATGGCACTAATTTTTTAAAGTTTCACCTTAAAGCCATCATAATGCAAGCAACAAATCACCTCTTCTAACCACTCTAAATGCTGTTCTACACGAGAACACCACATTGTCATCTAAATAAAGAAGCAGAGACCGGCCCTGTTGGTCGCCAAATATTCTTTGCATTAGTCTTTGGAAGGTGCTAGGTGCATTGCATGGGCCAAATGGCATTTGATTTAATTCGAAAAGCCAAAAATGGAGTGTAAAAGGCTGTCTTTGATCGATCTACCTCAGTCTCAGGAACCTGATTATACCCACTGGCCAGGTCCATTGTTGAAAAGCACTATGCAACCTTCAACGAGTCAAGAGACTCTACATGTCATTGGAGGGGGAATGCATCTTTACTAGTTTTAGTGTTAAGTTGTCAGTAGTCCACACAAAGGCACAAACTACCATGTTTGTTGTGAACAAGGATGCACATGGACTATAACTCTTCCTGATTATTTGCAGCTGCTTAATATGTTCTTTAACCAACTCCAACTCGTACTCTGAAGGTGGAATTTGGCGACAACTCTGCCGCACGGGAACATTATCAAGGAGGGGGAAGTCATGGGTAATCAATTTTTACATCCCACAAACTGATCGTGGATCGCAAAAACAGGCTCATGCTTCCTCAAAAAGCAACGCACTGATTCCTGTTCAGTGATTAATAGGGAGGATAGGTTCAAAACATCAACGAGATCTGATAGTGGAGCAGTAGTGGTCTGCAAAGACACTGTAGCAACCACTGATGGAATCTAAGTAATGCAGGATGGAAGGCTAGGCACACATACATCATCTAATGTGCCCATTAATGTTTGTGTACAAGGGCAGACATCATTATCGCCAACGTTTAGAATGGGAACAAATGCAGATCCTCTAACCATGTTTACCAGGGCAGGTGAGGCCAGTAGTACCGCAGGCAGACCAGACTTCAAGGGTTTGAAAAGAACAGTGGTAGCAGAGTACTGTTCAGAGCAAGTAGCTTGAACAGTCTTAATTGTTTTCCCTTAACTATAATATTTGATTCAGATCAAGCAGGTCTTAACTCAGCAGCATGGCATTTCTGAAGAGCATCATATAAAAGGGAAGGGGTCCAATATCAAGATCTGTATCAAACAGAGCAGCCCTTTACTGGCAACCCCTTATTTCCATAGGCCTGTTTCTTAATATTTCCATATGCCTGATCCATAAGTCTAAGGAGAGCCAAGGAGAATTCTAACAAGGTTTCCTCCTCCTGCTGCCTTCTTGAGAAGAATGCCTCCTGCAGAGCAACATACAATGCTATACATCCATAAAGCTCTTGGAGAATGATAATCATCTTTTTAGGGTCCCCTTGCTCTAGACAAGGCTGATACTTAATTTCTTCCTGTGCTTCCCCGTCCAAATGGTCAAACAAGAAAAATGCCTGTTTTGTAGGGCAACAAATGTTGTGCCCTCATGCAAGCCTGTGCCTCCTCCACCCACTTATTCTGTTTGTCCTCTAAACATGAGACATTTTCAGTTCTGAGGGTGGGCAAGCAAGGTTGCTGGGCTGGAACCTCTCCTTGAGCTGCTGTAACTACTCCTCCATAGGAAAACGTATGACTGTTCTGCCCCTTTAACGATAAACATACACACAAAAAACCCCAGCAACGCTGCTCAAGTAAAAAAAAAAAAAAAAACTGAACATGTCTCAGACTCAAAACAGTAACAAATCCTGCCATGCAACGCCTAATACTACGTACAAGAAGGAGGGAGTAAGGCACACAGGTTTGTTGACTGAGAGGCAGAAGACAGTCCAGCTCAAAATAACAGCTTTATTTAATACATCAATTCTTAAAATCACAATTATCACATACACGTATAAAACACAGCTCGGCCAGGAGTTGTGGCCAATGGTGGAGCAGTGGAAATAACTGGAGGGAAACCAAAATATAAAACACAAGCCAAGAAGAAACCACAGAGGCTGCCGTAAGGTACAGATAACACTGAAGTGGTGAGCAAGGGACGACCATTGCCTGAAGCCAGAGAGTGGTGCGTCAGCAGAACCGATGCTTTTTATACCTAGATATATTCCACGTTTGCTCCACTATCTATCAACGTAGACTCAACCAGTGTTTCTACCATGGAGTTAATAAGCCTATCAAGTAGAAAACTTTTTGATTTTAGGCAGAGATAAACACATGGTTACCAGATTCTGCATAAATGATGGTTAAATGTGCATGGCTCACCTCTTTGTTGTCACCTGCTGTTTGCCCTCTGTCTGGCGAGGACAGTCAGAGTTGCTACAGAGCTTCAGTTGATTTACTGGAGCTCTCTGTCATAACAGGTGATTTGATGTGTGATCTGGTCACTGGTGCCCTCCCTGATCTGACCAGTGATGACATGTTTAGCCGCATGTCGTCATTCAACCACTGGTTGTCTAGGTGGTGTCCTGAAAACAATGTGGGCTACATTAATAATTGGCAATCCTTTTGGGGAAAGACTGGTCTGATTCGGAGAGACGGCATCCATCCCACTTTGGATGGTGCAGCTCTTCTTTCTTAACCTGACAA
>NW_015150656.1:984528-986523 GCF_000732505.1 Cyprinodon variegatus
AGCTTTAACACATGTCTCTGCAGCTTCTCTACTGTTACCCACTCTTTACTCCATCCAGTGTCTTGCCCACAACCAAAATCTAATAAATTAGCAAAGATTCCCAAAGGGGTAAATCATGATAATCTAATTAAAATTAAAATAACTCCAATTGGGAAAAAAAGTTAAAACGATTAAATGTGGTCTGTTTAACATGACATCTATATACTCTAAAAGTTTGCTAGTTCGGAGGTTTTCAAAGTATGAGGCGCGCCTCCCCTAGGGGGCGCCAGAGCACTTTAGGGGAGGCGCGGTGCGAGGGAAAAAATAAATATGTATTTAGGACAAAGTTGGAACTGTGGGGTGCGCGTGTGCAGCGGGGATCAGTGGAAATGTTTTCCACCTTAGAGGATGTTTTGGCCAGAGCGGGGCTGAAGGTGGAGTTTTTACAGCAGGCTGTCTGCGCGCATTTGGAGGGGATGCACGAGCAGTTTGGAAAGGAGACAATGGCAAACCAGTGGGTGAGAAACCCATTTTCCTGCCCTGTGACATTCAAAGATGGACTTTCAGCAGGAGAGGAAGAGGCTCTGGCTGAGCTGAGCTGTGACATGGACTTGAAACAGAGGATGAGTGACGTGTGGGGGGCGCAGCAGGCATAGTGCTCTCTGGAGGGGGGCTCACCCTTTCATACTTTGAAAGCCCCTGTGCTAGTTGATAGCTTGATTTGTGATAATCACATTGATTTATGTTGCCTTACAGAAACCTGGCTGCAGCAAGAGGATTATGTGAACATAAATGATGCAACTCCTTCAAGCTATTTAAATTTCCACACACCCAGAAGTTCTGGGCGAGGAGGAGGAGTATCAACGATCTTAAAATAGTCAGTTAATACTTACAACTCTTTTGAACATTTAACCCTTAATTTTCCTCATCCAAATTGCAAAGCAAGAAAACCTCTATTTTTTGTAACTTTGTATCATCCACCAGGTCCTTACTCGGAATTTTTAGATTAGTTTTCTTCCGATTTGGTATTAAATACTGACAGGGTCATCATAGTGGGAGATTTTAACATCCATGCTGACATTAAAGGTGATAGCTTAAGAGCAGCCTTTAATTCTATCTTAGACACTATTGGCTTTGTTCAAAATGTGAATAGTCCCACACATTTGCATCTTCATACTTTGCATCTTGTGCTGACATATGGCATAGAATTTGAAGAAATAATAGTATTTCATCACAAACCTGTCCTCTCTGACTACTTTTTATTATAAATTTTAAAGAATCTGTTTCACTTTCTCTCTCCTCTGTGTCGCTGAGCAGTGGTGCAGAGTGCAAAAGCTTAGTTTATTCCCCTTCACAGGTTGATGATTATGTTGATGGGGTTGTTAGTTCTCTGCGTGCTGCCTTAGACAACGCAGCTCCTTTGAAAATGAAAACCATTGAAAATAGAAAGCTGGCTCCTTGGTTTAATGCAGAGCTGTGAACTTTGAAGCAAACGCTAGGAAACTGGAGAGAAAATATATTTCCACAGGCCTAGAGGAATCCTACCTAGTCTGGAAAAAAAGTTTACTGCTGTATAAGCAGTGATGGGAGTAACTGCGTTGAAAGTAATGCATTGCCGACACCCCGTTAGTGCACGTTACTCATGTCGCACAATGAACCATTTTTTCATGATAGGACTCATGCGCGCCTTGTTATGAGAGAGGGGAGGATGAGAATGGCTGTTAAGGGTGTTAACGTACAGCACACACAGAGAGATGGAGTGAGGAGGACTCCAGCAGCAAAACAGCATTTTACAGATGGAAATACCGGTGTTACGTCGAGCTGCGTTTCCTCATCAGATACGGTTTCCCCTGCATCTCTGCACAGCGCAGGTGAAACGATTCACCACGCAAGCGACAGAAAATGCGCGTGCTCACTAAAGGCGTGTAACAGCCGCCCTGTGCCCGCACCACAGGGAAACTACGGAGAGCGTGAATGATCAAATGTTAGCCTATATGGAGAAAGGGAGAAATCTGG
>NW_015150656.1:986688-988538 GCF_000732505.1 Cyprinodon variegatus
TAGATAGATAGATAGATAGATAGATAGATAGATAGATAGATAGATAGATAGATAGATAGATAGATAGATAGATAGATAGATAGACACTCACTAGATCTGAATGCCCTGTTAAAAAACTGCACACCCATGAGTAGAGATAATGCAGCCTGATGATATTTACACCTCATCAGATACCGTTCCCCACATGTTAAGGGGAAAAGAAAGGCTTCAATTTAAAATATAAAATATGGTTTGAAGGTGGGTCTTCCACCAAGATGAAAGAGCCCCAAGCCCCGGGAGTGAATAAAAGGGGGCCCTTTTCTGCATGTAAGTCAGTTGCTCACCGGTGAACAGCTCGTGTGTGTTCTGTAAATAAAATTCTCTGGACCTGGACTCAGTTGCTTCTGCCTAATTTTTGATCATAGTTTGAAGAATTTTTCTACAGCTTTTTGAGAACTTTGAATTTTTATAAGACTTAGCTTCAATTTTAAGTCGTTGGGAGGACAGTTTCCACAACATTAGTTCTATCTCTAGTGTTCTGCTCTCACTGCTTTTTCTCATAGTTGTTTTGCCTCATCTGTTCCTGTTTGGCTGCGACAACATCCTGGAGAGGAATATCAGCTGTGCTGCTGCCATCAACACCCTTGTTTATAGATGTTGGTGATTGGCCAGTTTTTCCAGCGTGTTCCATGACTGTGACTGGCTGGATGTGCTCTCTTCATCCTCTTACATGGGAGTTGGCTCGAAGCTTGTCTGCCTGGCTGTGTGTTTCCTGGACGGGGCCGCCTTTTCCAGCTGCTTTTTGTATCTCTGCTTCTGTCTCCTCTAACCCCGGTTGGCCTTGGCAGATGGCCGCTCACACCGAGCCTGGTTCTGCTGGAGGTTTCTTCCTGTTAAAAGGGAGTTTTTCCTCTCCACTGTCGCTACAAGCATGTTTAGTGTGAGGGATTGCATTCGAGTCAATGAGTCGATGCAATCAACTTGTTTTTCTTAGATAGAAAACTTTGAATCAATTAGGCTGTATTATCTGGTGAACTGTAAAGTGCCTCGAGATGACTTGTTGTGAATTGTAAATAAAATAAATGTTAATAAAATAAACTTAACTGAACTGATATGTCTGACCTGGATTCCGTTTCACAAAGCAGGTTTAACAAATTCAGATTCAAATCTGCAACTCTAAATTGATCTTGCCTAATGTTGGAAACTCTGAGTGTTCGGTTTTGCAATGGCTGCTATCTATTAGTTAAATCAATTTTGACTAGGTCCACGCAGAGTTAAGCTAGTGTGCCACAAGTATCAAAAGCCATTATCTGTGGCGCACCGATTCGATGAGTCACCATGACAACAGGCAAGAGGGAGTGCCTATTTAACCCCGCTGGAAGTAGAGATTTTAATGCAGAAATGGAATGGAAGGAGGTGAAGGAGAAGATTGCTGCTCGAGTTAATGCAGTTTATATGAAGATGTCTATGGCAGGCCATTACATTTATTAATAGCACTCCTCTCTGCTATTAAAAATCTCTCAAATAAGATTCTCCTTGATCAAAATCACATTCCTAGACTTCACTGTAATAATGCATTTTCTAAATTACATTTTTGTAGCAGAAATTGAGTTTTATAAACTAAAAAAGAACTAAAAGATACTAGTAAGAATTAAGCTTTATATATATAGAAATGTTTACACATTTTAAGTGGTCGTTCTGACATTTGTCAGCTTGACTGAAAATGTCTTTATGATATCTGAAAAACATTTTTTCATAATTAAAATAATAAAAATCACATGGTGGCAACTCAGTGCATTTAGGCATGTAGACATGGTCAAGACAATCTCCTGCAGTTCAAACCGAGCATCAGTATGGGGAAGAAAGGTGAT
>NW_015150656.1:989532-996953 GCF_000732505.1 Cyprinodon variegatus
TATATATATATATATATATATATATATATATATATATATATATGTTTTTATGCTTAAAACTAAAACAAAAATCTGACTAAATCAGGAAATAAAACAGTGTGATTGGCTTTAAGGAGAGCGGAGACAGAGGAAACTCAGATTTGACTGAAGAAACCTGCTGCTGACTAGGTTAGCTCTGGGGAGAATGTTACTACTGAGACAGAGGATGAATAAACTCTCTTTGTGAACTGGAAAAGTCAAGTTTCCCTGCTTATAGGTTTAGACAACGTAGAGTTTTCGGTTAAACCGCTTTGTGAAACGGACCCCTGAACTACTATGATTATAAGATAGTTTAGTTTTATGATATTTTCAGATGTATTTCAAATATCCATAAAAATCTGATCTGGTCTTTAAAACATTTCTTTCCTCTTGTTTTAGCATGTCCCTAAATCCCTATGACTAAGACAGCATATTTCTAAACTCATTAGGCTACTACCCCTTCTATTACAGCCTCACCAATGCCTTATAGACTCACACATAGAAATGCATCATTTGACATCATTTTGTCCTATTAGAAGGCCGTTTCTTTCTTCTTTGATAATCTAATCACTCATCCTAATGGCATTCAGCTCTACACAGATAAAGCATATTTGTTAGTTTTTTTGGTGGCTACTGCAATGACATGGGATTTGCAACCAAGTGACCTTCAGAATTTAGATATCTCTAGGCACAGTCAAACTCTCCCTTATTAGTTTTTCATGTGTTTACCTGCAGCAATCATTTAGGGGCATACAATTTCCTTTTTTGAACTAAATCAAACAAATTTTTCAGTGATCTTGCAATTTACACCTACAAGTAATGTGCCTGATGGGATTTTGTTGCTGGTTATTACAGTATATGTGGCAGTTTTGGCGAAAAAAATATGGGTTTTCACAAATAGAGGCTAAACACCAAAGGGAGCAATGATGTTGTAATTGTGTACCTGTCTGCAGCTTTGTCTGACATTTTACAAGTCTCAGCCTTTTGTTCATCAATTGGAAACAGAGAGAAAAATCCTCCTGCCTCTATTTTAGCTGCCAATTTGTATAGTCAGTTATGATAAAACAGAACAAGCACAAGTTAATGGTATGTGAGAATATGGCAGTGACCTGTTAGCCATGCGGCTGGTTGTTATTAATGTCTCATGTGTATAGACTTTGGAATCCATTTTAAAGTTCAAAGACAATATTAACTGAATTTGAAGGGCTGATCTTATGCAGACATTTGGCTCTGTTCCTGTATCTTAAATTTTATAGGGCCCAGTCGTTCTATATTGCCTGTCAGGAGTTGTTAAGACTGGCCTCCTTCTTGTAAAGCCTTCATCGGAGCACTTTATATAAGTCTGGGTACATCTGGCAAACGTATTGGGCATCTTCAGCAGATTGTGGCACCTAACTTGAGACCTGAAAACCCACTGGGAAAGGTGGACCTGGAGAAAGGATGGGTGCTCCATTTGTATATTACAGCATTTTCAGAGAGAAACACAGAGATGATGACCCTTGCCCTATTAATTGTTGGCTGCTTGTTAATTCCCAATATGCAAAAAAGGACACTGTTCCGAAGAAAATAAAGATCTTTTTCATAGGAGGGTATTTTTATGTGGTCTTTACACATGGTAACCATGTAAAGCACAGATGCACTGAGCATTTTTGCCAAACCCACTTTGGGACTCCAGAGCCCAGCTTCCGAGACAAAACATTTTAACATTTCCTGTAAATCTGAATTCAACAGTTTTTAAACATATTAACAATTTTTATTGTCCTAGTTATAGTATGATCTAAGTATTATTTTATATCCCTAAACCAATATTTGTGTTGTTAGGTTTTCAAATAGCAAGAGACAAGGTGGCTGGGAGGTTACGGCAATGGACTGCTACACACTTGTGCTCTGCATGTGTGGGTTTGACTGCCATACTTGTTGAAAAGATGCTCTTGTAGAGTTGGTGTGAACTTGCAACGTATTCACTTCAATAAAAAAAATACTTTATTAATCCCAAAGGGAAATCAAATGTTGCAGTAACTTATATGTTATTTTTAAACCAGGTGTTGTAGGTGTTGATAGCTGTAGGCAGGAAGGATCTGTTTTGCATCAAATCTAGAGAATCGTCTTACTGAAGACACTATGTTGTTTAAAAACGTTCTAAAGAGGATGCTCACTGTTGTTGATAGTTTTCTTCACTTTATTCTTACTTGTGAAACAATCTCCAGAAGTTAAAGAGGAGTTCCTAGAACAGAGCTGACCTTCTTTATTAGCTTGTGGAGCTTTTTTAAGTCATTAACTCTGATAATGTTACCCCAGCAGATGATGGAGGAAGAGATCACACTCTCCACAAATGATTTGTAGCATCCTGTAGCATCTTGAGACCTAAGCTGAAGGACCTAAGCTTTTTTGGGAAGTACAGTCCACTCTGTCCCTTCCAGTAGATGGCTTCATAGTTGGGTCTCCAATTTAGTTTGTTGCACTGGTGGCCTAGTGGTTAGGGTATGGGGCTTTGAATCCTCAGGTTGTGGGTTTGATCCCCCACTCCCACAGACTGCCACTCTGGCTCCCTGAGCAAGACCTGTGGCACAATGGCAACCCACTGCTCCCCAAGGGGATGGGTTATGCAGAGAATTAATTTCTGTACTTTTGGCAGTGGAGTGACGATAAAGTTGAATTCTATTCTAAGTCGAATGTGTACATAGTAAAAAGGAATGATGAGAGTATTGTCTCCTGTGCTGCTGAATACTTAATTAGAAAGCTAACCCTTAATTCTAACAAACTGTGGTCTATTTGTCAGGTAGCCTTTGATGCCTTTACCCGAGTCTTCTAAAGTTGCAAAGTAAGTCAGATCCTCACAGTGCTGCCTGTCTTGTGTAAATGACAGTGGGTTTTTTGAATCAGGTGTATGATGGCATCATCAACTTCAACTCCACAGCGATACGTAAACTGCAGGGAGTCCTGATAGCTGCTTGTTTGTTTGCTGAGGTGAATCAACAGAAGTCTCTCTAGAACCTTCATGATGTGGGATGTTGGGGCAACAGGCCTACAGTCATTGAGGACTGTTGGCTGAGTCTTCTTTGGTAGTTGAACAAGGCAGGAGGTCTACCATCTCACTGGAACTGTCTCCAGGGTCAGACTAAGGTTGAAGATTTGCTGTAGAAACACAAACCTGCTCTGACAAGGTCTTCAGGACTCTGTTGCTGACACCATCAGGACCATGGTGACTTTTTATGATTCAGCGTCTCCAGTTGCCTCTTCAATTGGACAGGAAAGAAAGATGCTGAGCTTGTTCCTGAACTAAATATTGAAGAATGTATTGAGTTAATCGTCACTGTCCAGACTTACATATGTCTGATCATCCTTCTGTTTGAAGCCTGAGCTCTTGATCATCCATGACCACACATCTCTGATATTGTTCTGCTGAAGCTTGTTTTCCAGGTTTTTTCTTTATGCCTCATTTTTTCATTAGTTATCTTCTGTATACTCCTCATTAATTCCCTGTCTCCCCTCTTAAAGTTTTTTTTTTTTATTGAGCAGTTTCTTCACATCCCTTGTGATCCATGGTTTATTATCTAGAAATAATTTCATTGTTCCGGTTTGGAATGTCTTCTACATAGAAGTTAATATAGTCAGTCAAACGCTCAATAATTTTTTCAATGTCCTCTCCATGACATGCAGGTTGTCTCTTTTACAACTGCTTATTCTTTGAGCAGAGAAAAACAAGATTGTGATCTGATTTCCAGAGAGGTCTTACTTTAGAGTTGTATGAGTCCTAGACATTTGCATAAAACAAGTCCAACGTTTTGTTTGTTAAAATCCCTCCAGTTTCAAAGCATTTAACAACAGAGGTGAAAAACATAATAAAAAAGAAATTCTGATCCAAAAATGGGGAATTAATATCAGACGGAAGCTAGCAGAGCTACTTCAACATGCAGCCACCTTATGCAGCACAGTTCGGGAATTATTAATCATAAATGGGATTCTGATTCAAAATTAAAAGATAAATGATTAAAACATGTTTGATTTCATGATTTCCTTAACATTGCTTGAAACATATCCAAAATCAATTGTTATGTGCAATACTTCAAACTGATGTACAAAACATATTGTTATTCTACAACCTGTAAAGATCTCTTTCCAAAAGGAGGCCCAGCAGCTACACCATACAAGTGTTTGGAAAAGTATTGACCATTTCCTCATTTTATCTGTTCACAATAAAATTACTCATATTTATTGTGATAATTATGATATCATGATAAATCAAATCAAAATGATATGCGGAAAAAAAGGACACCTGTTTTATTTTTCTTTTATGTCTTTAAAAAAACACAATCTAAAAAGTACACAGGCCTTTTTTATTTAAGCTCCTTTTATTTACATACCAATAAATATACTCATCTGTTACGACTGCCTTCAAAGGTCATCACATTAGTAAATCGAGTAGAGTGCATCTGTGCTTTGTTTCAAATTCTTCTCTTAGAACCTCTGAGAACAATATAAAAAAACAAACAAACAAAAAGAAAAAAAAAACACCATCATTACAACCAAAGAAAACAGCAGGCAGGGGAGAAGGTCATGAAGAGGTTCAAAACTGGGTTATGTTATAAAAAAAATCTCTATCACTATCTTGATAGCATGGGCAAACAGAGCATCAATCAAAGAAGCATCCATGAGGCGCATTATAAGTTTGGAGGACCGCAGTAATTCAAAGTTTGAAGAACCTTGTTTTTTCTAAATCATTTGGCCAGCTGCTAGTTATTCAGACCTCTAGGTTAACCTTTGTGCATAAGAGGCTCGAGGCTAGTTTAATTAATGTGATTAGAACTTAAACCTTGCTACAAATGGAGGATGCGGAAAGACATTTGGATGATCACATACTACAACACACACTTCCCCCGGTAGATGGAGCAAACACTGACTTCCTAATTAACCTGAACAACTTCTTTAGAGGCACTAAACAGCACTCCAGCAGTGAAAGCTGTTCCACACCAGGGGGAGATCACCTGGCAGGTGTCCTCACAGACACCTTAAACACTTTGCTGGACCAATCCATAGTGCAAGCATGCATCAGGTCTGCCACCATTATTCCGGTCCCAAAGAAGCCTCAGGGCAACTCACTAAATGTTTACCTGACCTGTTGCACTGACTCAAATCATACTTCAAAAGACTGGTTAAAGAAGACATCTTCTCCAGTCTGCTGCCAAAATTCGACCCTTTCCAGGTTGCCTACCAACGGAACCGCACCACTGAGGATGCCATCTCTGCTGCTCTCCACCTGAGCCTGGCACACCTGGAGGAGAAGAACACCCACGTGCGGATGCTGTTCCTGGACTTCAGCTCAGCTTTCAACACCATCATCCCACAGCATCTGATGGGCAAGCTGGAACAGCTGGGCTTCAATACCAGCCTTCAAAATTGGCTGCTAGACTTCTTCACCAACAAACCTCAGTCAGTCTGGGTCGGACAAAACACCTCTGACGTTACCATCCTAAACACAGGCGCCCCTCAGGGCTGCATCCTGAGTGCCCTGCTGTTCACACATGACTGCGTCCCCAGGTTCCTCACCAATCACATTATGAAGTTTGCAGATGACACCACGGTGGTGGGCCTCTTCAGTGATGACAATGACCAGAAATACAGAGAGGTGGAGCAGCTGAACGTGGAGAAGAGGAAGGAGATCATCTCAGACTTCAGGAACAACCGGCGTAACCACGCTCCACTGCTTATCAACAGCTCAGCTGAAGAGGTGGTCAACAGCACCAAATTCCTAGGGGTGCACATCACAGACACCATCACCTAGAATATAAATACCACCTCACTTATCAAAAGGGCACAAAAGCGCATGTACCTCTTGCGTAGGATGAGGAGAGCCCACCTGCCCCCACGCATCCTTACCACCTTCTACAGAGGCACCATAGAGAGCGTTCTGACCAGCTGTCTCACTGTGTGATGTGGAGGCTGCAGCGCCTTAGACTGGAAGAAGGTAAGAAGAATAGTAAGAACAGCAGAGAAGATCATCGGGGCTCCTCTTCCCTCCATTATAGACATTTTATCCCACCACTGCATGTCCCCAGCCCGTAACATCATAAATGACCCTTCACACCCCCACCATGGACTGTTCTCCCTGCTGCCCTCTAGCAACAGACTTCGCAGCATCTAAAGCAGGTCCAGCAGATTCCATAACAATTTTTTCCCCACTGCCATTAGACTGCTGAATGTTGTCTAAAATGGGTTATTTTATTTATTTAAAAAAAAATGTTAGAACTGTAAATATACAGTCATATGTTTATATTATTTTTTTATGTATTCATTACTGTTTTCAAGGCTGCACTTCAAAACAAATTGTCTAGAGCTGTTTTAAACAAAATTTCTTTTTGTATACACTCGTGTATACAAAATAAATCTGTCTAAGTCTGAATGTCTTCAATTGAACATAGGTAAACTGATGCACTTAGATAACAGGGTCATAGTGGGGGAAAAAGGTGTTTCTGACTGCAAAAAACTGACCTCAAGACAGTGACCCTTAGCATAAAGTGTTACATTGGAATCTTATCAAGATCACCTGAAAACTGATGGGGATCGATTTTGATTTAGCGGGTGTAATTTTTTTTTTTTTAATCAAGTCTTTTTAAAAATCCATTCATTTTCTCTCACTTATTCCATCACAGTCATGGTTGGGCTGGTGCCTATTGCCAGCATTCTATGGGAGAGGAAGGGTACACCCTGGACAGGTCGTCAGTCTGTTTCAGTTTTTGGACATTGGGAACCAGTGTCTATATTTCATCTTGACATGATGATGTGCAATCAGCTGTGGAATCTCTGCAACCACCTCGCTTTTCAGCGAGGACAGACAAAATCACAGAGCACACAAGATTCCAGGGGAACCAGATCTCCATAACCATCAAGGAAATGTCTGCACCTTTCAGAACCAAATTGCTGCAAAACAGACCTTTTGCAACACATTTCTCTTGAGTTTCAGAATTATAGTCAGACTGGATGAGAAAGCCTGGCCTGGGTGTTAAACACTGAGACAAAGAGGACCCCTGCTGTGAGAGTGACACAAAGAAACCCCTTGTTGTTGCTGCCCTGACAGCTGAGCTGCGGCTGGATAAAACTCAAGCCCTCCAATGGACATGGACAAAAAGGTTTGCAGGTGTGGCATGATTAGGGACAGAACAAACAACATGTGTTTACTGATGAGTAAAGACAATGCTAACAGAATGGACTGCATGCTACACTATGCTACAGGAATATGTGTTCAGCTGTTGCTGCAGCTTGGACAACCTTTATTTCACTAAGGGTTTAAACACTGATATAACATTATTGTTCATGTGTTTCCCAAATACTCATTATATTTCGATTACCAAGTATGACCAAAAGTCATTTAGTGGAATCCTGATGTCTATTCTCTGCTAGCTATT
>NW_015150656.1:997575-1024007 GCF_000732505.1 Cyprinodon variegatus
TGAATTGAATTGAAAAGCTAATTTGATGATATCCTTAACTCTCCCAGATAAACTTTGGTTTCAAACACTCCCACACACGTTTGACTTCAAACGTTCCCCTTCCTCTTTGTACATAAAAGTTTAGTTTAGTTTAGTCTCACTAGTCTTACTTTAGAGTATTGAACTAAAATATGTTTGACTTGGAGCTGAATGATTTTTGTCAGTAAACTCAAACTTTGAACAGAAGTTGTGTATTTATTCCATGTATGTGCAGAATGAACTGGTTGACCATGATTAGTGCTCGAATCACTCTTTCATCTATTGTTCTAACACACAGTTAGTAGGGCTGTGTGTCATAAACAGTATATAACAACCGGAATAATATCTGATTAAATAAGATATTTTACCACCCCGACCGGGGAGGGCAATAAACATCTTAAAGTATCAGAAATATAAACTCCCAGCTGGCTGGGAATTGAAAAGAACATAAAATCACAACAACAAAGACCAACAAGCACCTAGGGACAATTCAGAGAAGCAAATTAACCAAAAACTCTTGTTTTTGGACAGTGGGAGGAAGTTGGGAGTAGGCTACCTAAAGGAAATCTACACATGCACGGGGAGAGCATGCAAACAACATGTACAAAGACGCTGGGTTGGGACTCCCATGTTTAATATTTAAAAGAAATATAAAAAAAGGTTAAGACAGTTGAAGTACAAATTCTTACAGCATTTGCATTTTTTTATTACGTAGTTTTAACATTTAAAACCTGTAATCTTTAAACCACTGGAACATCCCCAGCTGCTGTGAATAATGATCAATTTATATCTTATAGAATATTTGTGTCTGGCGCATTTCCATTACACACAGTTAAGTTTAAATTAAAAGTTGCTGTTTTTTTTCCCTCTGATGCTTCACATTGCTTTACATTATTTACATCAGAGCATGACATCGCTGTTATCAAAAAGGGTTTATTCATACTTGAGAAAATAATCCATTGGTATAGTTTTTAGCCTAGCTCAACAAAATGTTTAGAGATTAGTTAAATTATACAGATTTTCTGGAAGGAGATCCATAAAAATTCTCACCAACACTGGAATGTGGTCAGGGCAAGATAGAAGCACATTTTGTCTTGGAGAGGGTGTTTTGTGCCCAATATTCACACCAGAGCAAAAATAATTACCAAGTCAACCCACTGCAAAGGACACTTTTCTGTTCACCCATTTCTAATTAACCGTGGCAGGCAAACCTTGCCTCACTATTTAAGTTTTGCTCACATAAAGTAAAGACAAATGTCTCTTAAAGTAGCTCTTTACTTTGTGTTTCAGCAAAGAATAAACTTGTACTTTTTAAAGTCAAAATCGTTTATGGCTTTATGATAAGCTCAGGTCCCTGCTGCTTCAGTCATGGGAAACCTGAGCGCAGTGGGCTCCAGCAGAGTGAGTAAATTTGCTCATAAAAAATGTTTTTTTTTTTTTCTTCTCTCCGCTTTCTTTCCAGTTATGCTTTCAGGAAGGCTGCCAGCCCTAATCACTTGCAGTTTTGGCACAGATGCTCATTTAAAATGAGTGTTGAAGTTTTTCAAAATAATGTTTTTTAGTACTCTAAGTGGGGAAAGCAGTAGACCTATATAAAATAATAAAAAAAACATGCAAAAATAGTAGTCTTATTCTATACGCACACAGTAAGTTCTGTTATGCATGAAACCTTCCTGTTTATTCTATGAATGTACCCTAGTGTTGTTCTAATCAAGTTTTAAAGTGTAATTTGCTGAACAACTTATTCATCAATGAACTGTCTGGAAGCAAACTCTTTGTTTTACCATGTAAGCCTCATTTATAGACAATATAAGTAAAATTCAATGTTCTAAGTTTAGGACATATTTTTGTTTTTAATTTGTTTGTAATAAGTAAGATTTGATTTCAACACACTGTTTAGGCTTCCGTAGCATTGCCAGGAAGTTCTGCGGTTTAGGAAAAAATGAGAATAAAATAAAATAAAAGTGAGAATGAGATCAAAGGAGCAACGATGGGGCTGTATGGTTTTTTTTAACCACTGGCATTGCAGACAAGCCATCACACATGAAAACAGTCTACTCCTCTTTATTTTATAGAGTTAGAATATAAGAAGGTAAAACTGAAAAGTTGTATTCCGAACACCAGGATAAGAGAGACTTGTTATTCACTAAGGTAACTCCCATTGATCTTCATATACCCTTATATTGAGTCTGCCATTCTATGCATACCCTATGATGCTCCACGAATGACCGTAATCAAATTCTGTATTTGCATTTTGTGTTGAAAATGGTAACATAAAAGCAGTGCTTCAAATGTATGTATGATTTAAAACAAACTATACTCTCCAAAGGCAAATAAATACGTATGTACCTTTGTATGTAGCTTTTTTCTGCTATTTTTATAGTAATTTCAATAGTTGGAAATGCTGAGGGCCTTGAGTTAATCTTTGCCTTCACACAGAACTCTTTAGTGCAGTGGGAATTGTGGGGTCTTCTAATATAATTCTTGAGGTCTTAACCTTTCTATTTAAAAGCCCTAAGGCTACCTACTGCATGTCAGGATTCCAAGATGTATACAGTCCCTGACAAAGGAACATAAACCCTGTTCGTTTTTTAACCTTAACATAAAAACATAAATATTATGTAAAACCATTTTATTATTCACAGCTTTGAAATGAAGTAACTGTGAAATTCTATTTAAGTCTATAAAAAAATAAAATAAAAAAACATACATGACATTTTATACTGTGCATTCTAACAAAATACATAAAAAAGGGAACAGCTTTTAGGGAACTTATTTCTGAATATCGTCATGTATTCTTAATGCTGCTCAGGATTTTCTACCAGTTTTTTTTTTTTTTTAACAAATACGCTTAAGCAGGTTTTTAAGCATAATTTTTGTGAGGACTTACTTGGGTCTAGGTGTAGGACTAAACTGTAAATTTAGCTTAGTTGACGTTTAGAGTTAAATATGTATCAGTAATGGTAAGGTCCCATGTTTAACCATATAAATAAATGAAATATAAAAGAAAGTCAATGTAAAGTCCCCACAAGGAAGACTATGTATGGGTTTGTTAATGCATTTAATACTTTTGGGCCCCTTTTTCTTATAAAAAAGGAAGTTGTGCGGACTGCTACTTATGGGGCCTGATGCCTTAACCCTATGAGGGGAAATGCTGTTTTCGGGTCGGGGGTCATGTTTTGGACCGAGGTTTGAATTATGTTTAGTTTGGGGCATTAAAAGGGATTTTTTTTGCACTCATGCTACAAGCATGCTTGCTGTTAGGAACTGCTTTCTATGGGTCAATGCAATCAGCTGGTTTTCCTTAGGACCCTGTCACACCTTGCCGATTTAGCCGCATACGCTAAACTTTCTATGTATTTTTTCAGTTTTGGGCATACACATAACTTATCCATAACGAGTCCAAAGCATATGTGCATCGACACTCTAACTGCATAGCACACTGCAATGTAATGCCCATGAAATGATGCACAAGCCAGACCTGAGGGGGGCAGCAATGTGCCTGGCCTGCATGAAAAGATTTATTTGATTGCTGTTCACCCCCGCCAAAAAAAAAAGAATAAATAAAAAGTAAAAAGAAAAACAAAGAAAGAAGCTTTGCAGTTGCAGCAGTTTCAGAGTCATGTCTCCTAGGAAGTTTGTTGGTCGTGGGCATGAACACAGGCAGGATCCACCACACTCACCTTATCGCTCACCTTATGATACGGATGTTTCCTCTTGTCAACACCCTTTTTATAGCAAAACGCTGCTAATTCGCCATTAAATGGTAGCTTACGTTTGAAACACGTTCAGCAGTCGTCTGGAACACGTCAAATACGTTTATATACAGGGCAGACCAAAAGTTTGGATGCTCCTTCTCATTCAAAGAATTTATTTTCATGACTATGAAAATGTAAAATTTACACTGAAGGCATCAAACTGTGAATTAACACATGTTAAATTGTATACTTAACAAAAAATTTTGAAACAACTGAAAATATGTCTTATATTCTAGCTTCTTCAAAGTAGCCACCTATTGCTTTGATTAATGCTTCGCACACCCTTGGAATTCTCTTGATGAGCTTCAAGAGGTAGCCACCTGAAATGGTTTTCACTTCACAGGTGTCGCCTGTCAGGTTTTATAACTGGGATTTCTTGCCTTATAAATGCGGTTGGGACCATCAGTTCTGTTCTGCAGGTGGATACAGAGCTGATAGTCCTATTGAATAAACTGTTAGAACTTGTATTATGGCAAGACAAAAGCAGCTAAGTAAAGAAAAACTAGTGGTCATCATTACTTTAAGAAATGAAGGTCAGTTAGTCTGAAAAAATGATAAAACTGAGTTTACCCAAGTGCAGTCGAAAAACCACCAAGCGCTACAAAGAAAATGGCTAACATGTGGACTGCCCCAGGAAAGAAAGACCAAGAGTCACGTCTGCTGCGGATCATAAGTTCATCTGAGTCACCAAACTCAGAAATCGCAGGTTTACAGCAGCTCAGATTAAAGATCAGATCAATGCCACACAGAGTTCTAGCAGCAGAAACATCTCTAGAACATCAGTTAATAGGAGAGTTTGTGAATCAGGCCTTCATGGTAAAATAGCTGCTAGGAAACCACTGCTAAAGACAGGCAAAAAAGCACAAGAGACTTGCTTGGGCTATAGAACAAGGAATGGACATTAGACCAGTGGAATTCTGTGCATTGGTCTGATGAGTCCAAATTTGGTTCCAAATACTGTGTCTTTGTCTCTACATGCCTGGTTACATGCCTGGAGGAGGAGGTGCGATAGTGTGAGGGATATATTCAAAATTGAGGGCATACTGAATCCGGAATGGCTACCATAGCGTCTTGCAGCAGCATGCTATTCCATCCGGTTAGCGTTTAGTTGGACAATCATTTATTTTACAACAGGATAATGACCCCAAACACACCTCCAGGTTGTGTAAAGGAGTGCTGCACCAGATGACCTGGCCTCACAATCACCAGACCTGAACCCAATTGCGATGGTTTGGAGTGAGCTGGACCGCAGAGTGAAGACAAAAGGGCCAACAACTGCCAAGCATCTTTGGGAACTCCTTCAAGACTGCTGGAAGACCATTTCAGGGGACTACGTCTTGAAGCTCATCAAGAGAATGCCAAGAGTGTGTGAAGCAGTAATCAAAGCAAAATGTGACTACTTTGAAGAACCTGGAATATAAGAAATATTTTCTGTTGTTTCACACTTTTTTGTTAAATATATAATAATGTGTTGATTCATTGTTTTGATGCCCTCAGTGTCAATCTTAAATTTACATAGTCATGAAAATAAAGAAAACTACTTGAATGAGAAGGTGTGTCCAAACTTTTGGTCTGTACTGTACGTTGGAGATAAGTTCTAGATAAGTTACGCATAAGTTATGCAAAGGTTAGTGATAGGTTTTGGATAAGGTAGACACCAGGACTTATGAGTAACTTACTGTTAACATATGTCAACAATCAAAACACTTACTTGTAACTTGTGTATATTCATGTAATGTACCTAGGACCCAAAAGTCAACCAGACACAATCTATAACATTTAACAAATGTGTTAATATATTCGAAGTGAAAAGGAATCCAATCAGCAACGCGAAGAGGAATTTCTGAGGAAGAGAGATCAGGTTAGGTGATGGGTTGGATTTCAATGGGAATTGAGCAAACAGAAATAAAAACAGAATCTGTGTGTTAACGATGACACTGTCTGTGGTTTCACAACAGGGATCTTAATTATGCTTGGTTCAGTGGTGACAACACCGCTGACTTTTACAACGTTGAGGGAGAATGCGCTGCTCACAAGAACATATCCAGATAGAATAACAATCAGGAACTGACTTTGAGGCAGATTCTCCATCTTGGAATTCCAGGAGGAAAACAGAACTCACTGGCTGTGGAGCAGAAACAGGGTTTCAGGTGTCCGAAGGAAAGGATCAAAAGTCAAAGGGAAAAAAACAGGTTGTTGACGAGAAATTAGAAAGCTCAGAGTATTTTGCAAGGGCAGGCAAAGGGGAAGGCAAAGACGCTAGATGTCTACTCACTGTGAGGCTTTCGAATAATCTGGCAACAGTGACTAGTTAGCGGACTGGTTACACAGGGACAACAGGTAGAAAATATAAATGCTAAAGAGAGGAGGAGGAACTGCACAGGTGGAGTGAATGAGTAATTAGGGTGACAGGACCAGAGCTGAATGTTCAAAAAAAAAAAAAAAAAAAAAAAAAAAAAGAAAGAAAAAAGGTAGCACTGTTGCCAGAAACATAACATTTGTCAACAGAATTTGTTTAGCTTTATTAGCCTTAATCTATCAAGAAAATGTTGCCCAGAAGGATGGCATGTATGTCCACAAAAAGCATTTTTGGTCATTGGGTTATTAGTTCATTTTTAAATTGAATTAAGACTGATAACTTTAAAATATGATGCATAAAGATATAATAGAAAAAAACAAATACTGCTTTTTTTACCTGGTGTTAGTTGTTTATTCAATAACACTAGCTTCTTCTTTAATTGCTGAACAGGGCATAGGACTCATTGTGTGGGTGTGTATTGGGGGTGTGCAAACGTCATTTTGTACCTACAGGGGAATAAAGCCATAATGGACCTGGTGGCACATTGGCAATAGTTTCTCAGATAATGGTAGCTTTTGGAGTGCAGAATGTTCAATATATCCCTGTTGCTGTTACTAATCTTTTTAGATTTCTCACAAACATCAGAGCATCGCTCTGTAACACACTATGCCAGATTTGTAGAGCTAATCAGCTTTCCAGCCAACAATGTATTCATGGCTGGCATAAGGGCTCTTAAAAATCTTTGGACTTACCTCAAGACAACTCTTTAGCATGTTTTTCTAAAATTGATAACACAGGATCTCCTTCAGCACCTTGGATGTTACAGCAGTTTTAAACTCTTGGCAAATGCTGGCTGTTTTGATGATCAACTAAGCTCCTACAGGCGAAGGGCGAGCCTACGTTTGTGTTTATGCACTGCTACTGTGAAGAGTTGTCTGTGACAAGGGTTGCCAGGGTGTTGCCAAAGATAAAAAAGAAGAGAAATTGCAGTTGTTTCTAATTGATCTTCTCAGCTCCTCTAATCTCTTTTTCGTTTAGCTTGTTTGCTAATTTGGGCAATTGCTGTGTCCTTTCCTTCATCTTACGTACTGGAGGGGGCTGCACATATTTTCTCTTGATATGAAAAGTGTCTGATGTTGCACCAAGCTGACTATAGCCATTGGGTGGATACTTATCAGCACAGATACTTATCAGCTGCATTAGATAGGTAGAACAAATACTTAGACCATCGGTGGGTTCGGCTTGAAACATCCGCATTTTGGGAATCCTTTCAAACCTCCATAAGGCCATTCCAACCCTGTCTTCAAAGTTTCTACTCCTTGACTACTTGGTGCATGGGTATGAAGCATGGGTGTTTTAGTCGATGCTCACATTTAGTGCTTCAGGAAACAACACTGAAATTAGATGAGTGTAGGGACAGAAATAGAATATAATGTGATCTGGCATTAGTTACAGAGGTTAATGAATGTATGAAACTTTAACCATGAACCCATACATTTCCTACATATTGTAATTTTCTGGCACTGGGGCAGACAGCATCTTTTGTGGGGCAGATCAACCCCCTTTGGATAATGATAGGGGAAATGCTGAACTTAGATAATCACACCTTAACAATCGCACATGCCTGTAACTGTCATAATATCACATTTTCAAGTGCTGACTCAAGATCCTCCAACAGATAGGTTGAATATATGCGCCATAAACAGGTTACTATTTTCAAAATAACAATTTCCACAGCAATGTATCGGCTGTCTGTCATGAAGCCATTTTTGGGTAATTTTACCTGCTAGAAGAATAATGGCCATTAGAAACCCAGAGCTTACAGTAGTTTACAACGATCTTAAAATAAATACCTTTTTAAAAATGTTTTTTTCTAATATTAATTGTATTAAAAGCTTGATTAATTTGGGAACAAACTTTGCCACAGCAGCAGGACAGATGCATAGAAAGATGAAGCTGGAACATTACTTCCTAAATATAAATTAAATTTATAATTTTAAACCCATTTTCCATCTTATTTCTCTTCAAATTAAAGCAGTATTTATAGATTGATGTTAAGAAATGTTAAATACAGGGAGCTCACAAAGATGCACAAATTGAAAATGAGTAGCAGATACTGTAGTTCATGCAACTTGTCCAGTGTTTCTACTGAATAAATCGTAGTAAATCAACTTCAAACGATTACCACTAAGCAGATGGGAGTTAGAGGCACATGGTAGTCATCAGATATTTGAAACTGAATTTTAATCTCAGATTTCCCACAAATGAAAAAAAGAATTTACAGTCCTAACAGTGACTCTTTTACAACAACATAAATACTGTTTTGAAAAAAACAAACTTCCCCCAAAATAAAAAAAAAAATTACTTTTTCATCAGCAATCTTTCCCTGTGAATAAGTAACAATTTTAATCAGTTCTTCTCAGTACTCAACAAGACAACATCAAAATAACAACAACCATTCCATCCGTGGGGCTCAGCTGCCTCACTAAGCAGACAGTTTCTAATAAAGTGTTTTTGTTTCCTTCATGTTTCTACTTATTTTAAAGTTCTAAGGTGTTAACAGTGCTCCGTTTGAGATCCAGAAAGAGTGTAGATTGTAGTAACAGTCTGTGTGTAAGGGAGAGGTGAGGATGGTGTTAGGGGCTAGTGCTCTGACCATCAGAAGAGGCTGGTCAGCGTTGTCTGTGATGGACTCCGGCACTCATGTACATCCATACCACCCGGCACCGATGTGAGTACAGAAGTGACAGTAGGCATGGTGGGGTTGGTCAAGTCTGTAAGTGTGGTGGGGGTACTAGATGGGCTCATGGAGGCATTGGAGATTTCAGATGCCGGACCTGAGGGCGTCCCCCCTTGTAACGTGGAGCCGTCTGATGCCTTGTCCACTCCAGTGCTCTCCTGCCGCAACAGGTTCCTCCTGAACTTGGCCCGAGCATTTTGGAACCAGACCTTCAGAAAGAAAGGAAGGAAAAAGTAAATCTTAAAGCAGGCCTACCTGTCATGACCTGACTCAAAGTTTTACTAAAAGAGGCATAGGCTCTAAACAACCTCCGCTTAGGCACCTCTCTAACACCTATCAAACATTCCTGAATTATTTAGCTTTCACAAATTAAACGTTTCAGCTAAAAAAAAATATCAGTATGGAAATATCAGATGCATTTAATTAACAACTAAATATGTGATGCTTTCATTATTATATATTCATAGCAACTGGAATGATCTTTTAAGTAGGAGGTGAATAGGCTCTTAATATTTAGTAAAGCAAATACAGAATTATTTAGTAAAATATCTGGAATATTATAGGCCTCAGTATGAAGCTTAATGTTTAATTTGACATACTTTGTCTATATTTTATAATAAAGTAAATCATTTCTGACTTGTGTTCTAGGGTTCACACGGTCATCAATAAACTACGGTATTAACATTTTAGATGACAAAAGGCAATCAACCTTTGAAAAAGCCTCATCATACTGACAGACAAAATATAAATGGTTCTATACTTCGTGACAATACATTTCCTTTATTGGTACCTTCCTATCAGGACTAAACTAAAAAGCTATTTGTTTTTAATGAATCTGCATGAACAAAGAATGTTATGATACATGCAGATATTTTTAATCAGGTCACTTTTGAATTAGAGAACTGTAAAAAACATGTGAACTGATCAACGCTGTGCTAAAATATTAACACGACTTATACCTTACCTCTACATGGGAAAAAAAAAAAAAAAAACATAAAAAGGGGCAATTGTGGTTTTCCAAAAGTATTGCTAAAATCTTGTTCGATTGGACATATCATTGTTCAGAATAAGATAAATCCTTTTGTATCAGAGACAGCATTTTTCTCAAAAACTAATTAAACCATTTAAGATTTTATAGTATTGATTAATTCTGACCTCAATGATCAATTGAGAACTATAATTGGATTACATTAAACTGTTCTTCTAACTATTGTAGGTGTTTCCAAGTTTTCCGACGGTATTTGGTTTATTAATATTTTTGAAATGAGTCCCAGGCCTTTGGTGTTAGAAGCTCCTAATCATCATTCTAATACTTAATTTTATCCACAGATTTTTTGTTAGAAAAGTCTGGACTCTTGGTGGACACAAAGCATTCATATTACTAGGAGTTGGAAAAATGTAATTCAAAGATTACTTCAACTTTACTTTCGACAAGGATGTCAATAATTGTCATCTAGATCAGTGGTCTTAAACATTTTTAAGTCCTTCGATTGTTGGTAGAGAGAGCAAAGAATCCAGAGGTTAGGAATGGGGGGATGTTGCAGTCTTTAACCGCTGGTTGAAAAGTGCTGACACATGTACTAATACCAGGCAGCAGTGAGTTGCTGACAACAGATACTAAACCTGATAAACTCAAAGGGTTTTGGAATTAATTTTCACCTAAAATGCTACAAAAACTTAAATCAAGAATAGTTACATATTTATCTATCAAATTAAATAGATAAGGGTGATTAATAATATAGCTACATAAAACAGAAAATGAAGGATAATTAACTAATCAATCAAAAAAATATGTGATATTTTTGTATTGGAACAGTTTTTTTTAAAACAGAGGAAAACAATACTATAAGGGGAATTCCAGTGTCGCAGAGTAACCAGACATGTTTCTTAATAGACAAACTGGTGCTGAAAGGAAATCTATATAATTGATGTTACATTTTAACATCATATCCATGGGTTACATTGTATTAAGTATTACATCTCACAAACAACTAACTATTATTTTCATTTTAATTTTAATGTTTTTATTATTCCATACAATTCAACCTTCCTACACCCAGAAGGTCTTTGAATTTTCTTCCATTCATTTCTAAGGCCTCACCCTTAGCAGTACATAAATTTAAATTTGGATTCCAGAAGGAGCAATGGGGCCCTGGTGTCGTTTAAATTGGAAAAATGGGACCTTGCACTGTAAAAAATGCCAGAAAGGAAAATACAAAGAATCATTCAAAAAAATTAAGCTATGACACAATCCCACCTGTCCTGCCTTGAAAAAAAACACAAAAAAAGGCATGACCAGTTAAAGGCTTTTAACCTCAAAATTTTATAAAATATCTGCTCTATGCAGCTCTGTTGAGGATTGCTTTGGATTAACTGGGGATTTATTAGGTCTCTTTTGGCTACTATTAAAGATATCCACTTGAAAGGTTGGGAACGGCCTTCTAGAATCTGACTGTAAGGTTCATAGCAACAAATCATTTGCTTAGAGATAAAAGAAACTGAAAACAGCCTCTCCAGACACAAGACAGAAGAAAAAGTAACATCAGACTTTTTTGGTTCTGCAATTGGTCACCCTGATAGGCACCGTTTGGAGAAAATAAAGCAGAGATGTGAAAAGCCTTGAGGCTCAGAGCTTGCATCAGAACTTTTCCCATTTTAAAAGTGATTTTCCTTAAGCTACAAAAAAACATGATAGATGATTATGCATTGCTTTCAACTGAGGGACAGTCTCTACGTAGAGACACACCTGTTAGGCACACAGATATGTGAAACAGAAAAGTCTCCATCATCTGGTTAAACTAAAAGCCTGGTTATAAAATTAAAAAGATAAAATGTTTGAATATGATGTCAGACCTAAAAAAAAAAAAAAGGATATCTGTACAGATTAAATAAATATTTATTTATTTATTTTTTTTGTTCCGCAAATGTTTCCCCAAACAAACCGGTCAACGTGATTGGCCGCTTTCAACTGCTCCAAAGGCCATGTATTTGTTACCTTGTTGGGATAGTGTAAGACCAATTTCCCAGGAATTATGCTACTTTGTGGGGACTGAAAGGTACCTATGGGAACCAGTTGTCATCTTGTGTTGGGGTTGGTTTTAGGACTAAAAATTGAATAGAACTGGGTTTAGTTGAGGGTAGGTATATGTTGGTAATGGTTAGGGTTAGAGTCTGTGTTGGGCTGTACTAACATACCGGTATGTGAAATTCATTTAAGTGAGTTCAAAGTCCCTGTAAGGAAGGCGGGAAGTAACGTGTGTTGGTGTGTGTATGCAGAGATGTCTGTCTCTGGGATGATCTAGAATTCTGTGTGAGTGTATGCTGCCTCTTACAGCTCGACTGCCGATATGGCCACCAGCCCCTATCGATTCCTACTCCAACCTCTTCACTCTGAACAGGATTAGGCAGGTACAGAAAATGGATTGAAGGGATTTAGAAAGCTCCCTGGTAGATACCACAGCCTGCAACTCCGGCACAATCTCTTTACTGAGAACCTTACTTGACTGATTTTAGCAAAGACATGAAAACATGCAGAAAATAATGACCAGGCCCTGCTCTACTCCTTCCTTTGTTATTTCTTTTAGCTCGCCACCTTAGTTTTCTGGCTCATAGCTTTGCTTCCATCAGAAAGCTTTTTAACCTCTAAAGGAAAACTGAAAGAGCAGGAATAGGACAAACATGGCAAAGCATTTCACTGCAAAAATAACTTTCACTGATATGGGATACAGAGAGCAAAATCGAAAAGAAAGAAGAAAAATAATGGCCTAAACTGCAAACCTATCATGAGATTCATGTGCTGATGTTGGACTAATGTTCCTCAGATACTGCACACATCTTGCAAAAAAATGAAAAAATAAAATAAAAACCCAAATCAAGAGGTTTGCATTACTTCAACAAACATGCTGAACAGGTAAGGACATTTTTACATGACTGATTCTACACATCGAAATCATTTCATTTCAGTTATTTATAAACCACTGTGCGCCTCTCAAGACACTTCCTTTATAAATACATTTATAAAATAATGCTGCTTTTTTAACAAAAAAGCATTGAAAGCATGCATGTATGTATGATCTCCAGCAGAAGAAGTTTCCCCTTCCTGTTTGCATCCAACAATGTGCGTATCTATCTGTCTTGTAGAGCCTTTTTGCTGATGTTCTAACTGGGGTCTGGGATAGGAGGCATACTTAAATAACACAAAGATGTTGTGCTCTTTTTTCCTGTGCAAACATTATAAAAAGTCTTTAAGCTTCAATGGATCCGCAGAAAAATGAGACGCTTATTTTACAGTATCTTTCCAGTTTTTTTTTTTTTTTATTGTTGTCACACCGTCACAAGTTCAGAGCAACAAACTTAACTCTCTGCATTTAACCCATCCCCTTGGGGAGCAGTGGGCTGCCATTGTGCGGCGCCATGGGAACAGTGTGGAGTTAAGGTCCTTTTGCTCAGGGACCCAGATTGGAGGCTGGGTGAGCGGGACTCGAACTCAGAACCTCAGGATTCCAAGCTCAATACCTGAATCACTAGGCCACCACTTCCTCATTTTAAACTTGTACATAAAATTCCAGAGCCCATTGCTTCCTTTATTAATTGATTATGTCAGAAAATTCTAATTGACCCATCTGTGTGGCATAAGAGCAGCTATGACTTCGTCCTTTTTATTCTCATGTTTGCAATGCTGTTTTTTTTTTTAGCTCTCCAAGAAACAAGACTGGCCACCAGCTCAGCATTGAAACCAGCATCCAGTGTCCATTGATTTTCCTTTCTAAAAATTAGCAACAATAATCGTAATAAAAAAGGTACTGTAGTGTGTATGAGTGAGTGGGACATTGTTAAGTGCTGAGACAAGTGTTGAAGTATGTTAATGACAGAATCATGACTGAGCCATGGGAAACAAATAGCAGAAAATACTCTTCAGCCAGAATAAAAGGAAAACACATCGAACCAAAATAACAACTTTGAGGCCTATAAGCTCTAATTAAGGCGGTAGGGCATAACTTTTCTCATTTTCCCTTTTTTGTTTTATCAACAGCTAGTTAGATAACATTAAATTAGTTTGGAAATGAAACACCCTGCTGTCATGTTATTCCATATAATAAAGATTGTTTTCTTCTTCCTCTTTCAGTCAACATCAGATCCTTTATTACAAACTGAGTTGCAGCAATGGGTGAATAAGTGTTTGTGAGGTTTTGTTAAAGAGAATACTTCCATTTGTTCATCCTATTTAATAAAATTGTTGATTTTTTTTTTCCTATGATTTAATTTTCAGATAAAAATTACAATACTTGATTGAAGCTTGATTTATTATTTCTTTTATTTATTTATTATTATTTTCTTCAGAAAATTTTAGAAATGTGATAAACAGCAATACTTATTTATTTAGAACTTATTTATTTATTGAGCTTTTGGAAAGAGGTTGTTTTGCTATGGCGACAGAAAACAGTTTGTATTAAACACTTAAGGGCAGCTGCAGCTGAGCTGTAAAGTGATACTCTTCTAACCCTAAGTCTGCAGCCATGTTTATTTTGAAACTTTATTGAGCTATATTGGTCAATGTTTCAAATGATTAAGGTTAAGTCACACATTTTATATAAACCTAAGAGTGCTCAAGAAATAATGTGTAATTTTTCCAACTTGTTCCACCTTTCAGCAGTATGAAAATGAGCTCTGATTAGATTCCATTGATATTTATGCCCCCTTTTTGAAAGATTTTTTTCATACTGATCATTTAAAGGAGTTTTATTATGTTTTCTCTATGAGACTGCTCATTGGAAAAACAAAAAACAAAAACAATAAAACGGAACTACTTTTTTTTGTCATCAAACATCACTAAGGTGGGACAATTACACCAGAAAAATATAATATTATACTATAATGTTTATCTCATTTATTCCATCAGAATTTGGGTACAACTAAAAGTCAGGTATGTTATAGAATAATAACCAGTATTTGCTTTAACCACATTTAGGTATCATTACATCTCTTAATTTAGACATTTATTTTTCTTCCACCTCTTAATTATTTTACATTTTGTAGAAGATAATGCTGTATTTTCAATATTTATTCAAGTAAAGAAAATTCTTGATAGTATATGTTTTGTTGGGGGGGGGGATTTGTGGGTGAGTTACCCCATCATTTTACAATATTGCGTAAAAAAACATATGTTTAAAGAATCGTCCCGTATGAGTGTGAATCATTTCTAACCTAACTTGCTGGGACAGCTCCTTTTTCTGTTTTTTAACACTAGGGAGGACCCTACATGTCAGAGGCTAAAAAGTTTACCTGTAAAACCCGCTTGGTGAGGCCTGTCTTCTGGGCAAGCTGCTTTAGGTCCTTGGCATCTGGATTGTGGTTAATAGCAAAGTAGGACTTCATGGTCCGCAGCTGATGGTGCTTAAAGGATGTTCGCATCCGCTTGGTCTTCTGACTGGAGCTGTATTGAGAGTCGCGGTCTATAGACTCAGCGTCGTTCTCGTTGCAGCTTAAAGCTGTGGGTAGGAAGGAAAGAGGGCAGGTTGAGACAGTAGAACAACATCATAATCGCTTTGGGGATCTTTTTCTGGCCACTGATTAACCCTAACTATATCAAACACCTTAATGTAATTAACATTTTATAGTAAATATTAAATATTATATATATATATATATATATATATATATTTGTGTTTATGTGTGAGTGTTGGGTTGCGTGCACGGGTGTGTATGTGTATATGGTGCCACTACAAGAAGAAATAAAAAAAAAAATGTGCTTTTATTATTCACACCATCCACTTCAAGTGTAAGTTTGATCCAACAAGTGCCCCTTCCAGCTTAAGTTCAAATCCCCTTCTTGCCACACTGATGTTTGCCTCCTATCTCTGGCTTCCCATCCAGGGAAGAGGTGAAAAAGTAGCTTAGCCAAGCATGTGTGTGCTCCTAAACACACAGAAACCATTGAGACAACAGCACACATACAGTAAATTCATCCCAGCCTGCAAATTTCTTGGCAATATTTAAGGTGTTGCCGCATGTATAACAGTTCAGTATCGGAATGTTGTAAATGATGAATATGAAGTGAGCGAAAAGCACCAGAATAACACTTTACTTAATTAGCCCATACGCACCAGGCAGAACAAATGTTGTTTTCTGGCCAAAGCATATGCTTAGGCGCTTTAACAAACAAAACAGAACCAAAGAAAAGGAAAAACTGTAATCCTAATGCTGGTTTCCCTCTAACTTCAACAAACTGTGGAGACAAAGTTTCCTGATGGGGCCTGCTCAGGGGGTTACCCCATATCAGGGTTAATCAGGTTAAGCTTGGCTGTTGTTTTTGACTGGAAACAGTAGAGGGCGCACTTCTTCTTCTCTCTCATTGCTCTTCAGTCACCACCCTCTTAGAACAAGTTTGTTCCAAACTAAAACAAGTTTGATTTGTTGTTTAAGACTAGAGAAATGTTTGATTACCAGAAGACAAAGATTTGCAATAAAGCCAGAAACTGCTTATGAAGCAGGAGAAAAGTCTGAGCAATTGAAGCAGCTTTTCAACTTAAGCTGCAACTTTAAAAAAAATGGATGAAAAGAGCCAAATTATAACAATAAACCCACCTCATTAATATTCTAACTTTGTCTTATGTAGCTTCAGATCTTCACATAAATTTTACTAATTTTCCGAAGTTATAGCAGTAAGCCTACAAAGCCAAAAAGGAAAACCAGAAAAAAATGCTGTTAGGAGGTTACCATGCTGTCTGCTCCCTCTTCCAGCGAATAACCCATCAAATCTCATCGATCTGGCAGCTACACTCCAATTCTGGCCTTGTCCCAATGCAAAGAGGCTCCAGAAGTGGATGTGTTTTGTGCGTGTGTTTGTGCTTAGGAAGGGTTTAGAAGAAGGGAGATTGTTTGGTTGTGTAGATTTGGAAAGAGCCTGACAAGTGAAAAAGGGCATTTGCAACAGCAGGAAGAAGAAAAAAAAAGGAATAAATTTCATGAAAATCCACAATCGAATGACGTGTATTTGTATCACAAATATGTAAACTATAAGAAAATCAAAAATACACAACTTGAGTGGATGAAGCTGAACTTCAGTTGCAAAATGGGCATTTATTCTATTTTTTTTTAAGAAAAAATTGAATAAATGTTTTTTTTCTCCAAGAATATTGTTAAATCCTTTTTTTCTTTTATTCTTTTAATTTTCTTTTTTTTTTCTATTTTTCATAGTAAAATTGTATCATTTTGCAACTTCTAAATGCAGAGTGGTGGGTTAGACATGGACATGACTTTTAATGCATTCTTTGAAACTCTCATATAATCATTGCACATAAAAGTTATCTAAAGTAGAAAGGAGATTTTTTGCTATTTTTAAATAAACTTTTTTTTTTTTACAAATTTGTTGAGAAACCATGTTTATATTTCTGTATAACTGACTTTGAAACAGTGATAATTCCTCTGGAGAAAAAAAAAATTCCAGAAAACATTTTTGTAGTTAAAAAAACGATAGAATTACTATAGATTTCTATGAGACTATTATTAATATTATTATTAGTAGTAGTATTGCAGTTGTTCATGTTTTCCTATGTCAGGATATATGTTTTTAGCCTTGATCCATCTCTGAAATCTAAACTTTGGTAAGAAGTAAGTAATATCGTTAAGGAAAAAAAATAATAAAAAAAGGCAAATAATCGTATTTGTATTTTCATATTTCTGAAGTAGCAAAACAGTCCATTCTCTCTTGCATTGCCGCACAAAGATTGTGCAGAATGGTTTCTTACCCGCATTGTAAGCAGCTAGCTCGGCCCCAGGCCCCGGACTCTTCCTCTTTCTGGGCCTGCCCTTTTGCACAGTGCCCACTCCGTTAAAGTAGGATAGTCCCAGCGCATTGGCCGGCCCAAGGCCCTTGTGCGCTACAATGTCCGCGTGGTTAAAGTGAGTCTGGTATTCTCCTTGTATCAGAGTCTCAAAGTGCAGGCGGCAGTACACCAGGCTGTCCTTCATGCCGAAGTGGTCCCCGGTGGTCAGCATCTTGCTGCAGGTGGTGCAGGTGAAGCAGTTCAGGTGATAGACCAGGTCTCTCGCGCGCATCACCATCTCCGAGGCCGAAATGCCCAGGTGGCAGCGCGCGCACCTCTGCACTGAAAATCTTCTGCGGACAAAACAGAGTCCATTAGCGGCAGAACCCCCATTCCATGTCAGGAGGAAATCGCTGCGGAAACAACTACTTCTTCAAAGTTAGAACCAAGTTAAATTATATATAACTTTATTTAAATCCACATTCCTTCATTATTCTCTCACTTTCCAAATTGAGTGGATCCTCTCATTAATAAAACCACGGATCCTTTTGACGTTTGATTGTTCTTTTAAAATGAAATCCTAACCTGATCTTTTTTGATAGGATTATTTTCTGAGACTAAGTAAATTTAAGAAAGGATTTAAAATAAGCGTTAATTTTGAAAAGACCTTTATAAAATGTTCAAAACATTTTTGTCACCCAAGCTGCCTGTTCTCTTTAACAAAGCATTGAATACTTCGAAGTTGTTTATTTCATTGCTAGTATTTCGTAATATGATCACTTATCGCTTAAGACAGACGCAAAAATAATTATTTCACAAGATGACGGACTTAACTCATTGCAACCATCTTTTTCTGCAGTTGGCATCACATCTTCTACTGACTTTTCTTATATCGCGTTATGAAGGAGTGGGTTGAACTAATCTGAAGCTTTGTTATTAGAAAGATCTGAACTAACATTAAACTCCAAATTCGGCTCTATAGAAACAAAGGTGAGTAAAGTAAAATATCAACATGATTTGTAGGTTTATACACAAATCAATGCAAAGTGCTTTACAGAAAACAGTTGGCAGATGTTTCCCTTATCAATTTAATGAATATGTAAAGCTTTAATGGGAGCAATTAGAGGAGTTTGTATAAGTGTACAAAAACTCATGCATTAAAATATTCCACTCTGCAGCAAGATTATGCGCCATTTAGGCACTAAATTGATTACAATTAACTTGAAAAAAATAGGCACATGCAGCTCTGTAGAAGCTTTCTTCTTTCGTACTCAACGAACTTTATTTATTATCAACCCCCCCTCTCTCCCCTCCTACCTATAGTAGTCTTCTTTGCAGTATATGCTGCCGTCCTTGCTGAAGCAGGTGAGTTCGGACTCCAGGTTGAGCTTGCATTCACAGCATTTGAGGCAGCGCATGTGCCACTGCTTGTCCACGGCCAGAAGGTAGTAACGGTCCGCAATCTTCCTGCCGCAGCCCGCGCACAGAGCCACGCGTTCGCTGGTCACGCAGGGCATGGCCTGCGACGGGCACCACATAGAGGAAAAATAAATAAATAATAGCAAGTTTAAATATTTACAACAGCTGAAATATTTGGAATAAAACGTATCCAAAATGTTTAACAAGGAGTGAGGATTTTGTCTGTTTCTAGATATCCAGACAATTACACATTTAACAGCAACTAACTGTTCCCGAAGACGTAAACCTCACTGGAGGGGGCGCGTTAATGTGAAATTATTAATAACACATAAATAATTGTTTTTGAGTTATTCTTAATAATAAACATACCTTTATATCATATATATAAATTTGAATAATTTAAACATTTGCAGAATTGCATATATCCAATTTCCTTTTGTGTGCATTCACTCATACGTCTCTGGTTCAATTAAGAAATGTACTAAAACAATTTCTTCTCAAAAATACATGTCCGCTGGTTTATTAGAAGCTTTGGGATTTTGACCTTATTTTGCATGGATGCCTCTGAGATATTACACACGTCTAGGAACACATGCTTCTTTTTCAAATCTCCATAATTATTTAAAGTGCAGCAAGATAATGGAAAAGTTTTCCCACCTAAAAAAAAATAATAATCAAATACTAAATAAGCACAACGGATAAAAATGCAATTATTATTTGTTAGAAAAATATATTCATGTTTTCTTTAATAAATATTTAAATGATCACATTTTAATCCATTCTGTGATATGTTTTTTACATCAAATGTTGCAGTGAACAATTTCAAAATCACACTGAAATAAAGGTTTTAAAAAAGGTGATACTATTTTTTTCTTTTATATCTTACCTGATTTGTTTTGACTTTATGCGCCAACTTAAAATCACTACAGGATTTCACTAATGCGGTTTAATATAAGGGAATTTGATGGAAATGAAATTTCTCCTCGCTTGTTGATTACTTTTTCTTTAAAGTTAAAATAATTAAAAAGTAGTAAGCGGTATAGAGCAATCACATGTTTACAAGCGGCCATGCTGTTTACATCGTAGACAGAGAAGGCCAAAGAAAGAAGAAAAGAAGTCTCTTACCGTTTCGGATTCTCCCATGTCGATGGCCGAGCTGATGGCCGCCGACTCGCCCTTTCCTCTTCGCTCCATTTCTTCCACCACACCGTGGACATCGCCTCCGGGGAGGCCATGGAAAAGCATCGTTGCTGCAGAAGGGAGGATGTTGTAACTGTTCTCTTCGGATCTGCAAGCCAAGATGTCCATCAGAGGCACAGAGCCTGCGCCGGAACGCAGAGGCGACGCTCAGTTTTCGGGCTTTTCCTCGCTGCCGATGACAAGTTAAAAATCCAGTTCAGGAAAAAAAAAAAAAAAAAATGAATGAAGAAAAAAATGAATACGTGTTCTCCTCACTACGTCTCATCTGCCAATGGCAACCATCATCCGAATCTCTGCAGTTCTCATTATTAATAAGCTCTAATTCATTTTTTATCACAAATTTTCTCTCAGTAGAAGGGTGTTTTTTTCTGTTTTTGTTTTTTTGTTGCTTTTTTTTTTGCTTTCACAATTTTCCTTTTCTAGATGATCTTATCCATTGGTGAATCATATCCGTCAGTTAACATACCAACTATTGAACGTCCAGTTGCAGGGCTCACAGCCTGCGCCTTGATGAGAGAAATTTTATAGGATGTCGGCTCTGTGAAAGGGCACTAGCAGATTGTTCTCTGCAACTATATCGCAAGAAGAAAAAAAAAATTATAACAATAAAAAAGTTTGAGATGAATTATTCTCCTCCTGTAGTGTAAGTTAAACTGAAAAAAATAATAGTTAAAAAGACGCGGCCTTTGCGTTATTGTCCCGTATGATGTCTTTGGGCAGCACTTTCCGTTGCACAGCAGCCTGTTTAGTTCTTGTGGGCTTATGCCTGAAGATGCGTTGTGCGTAACGGCAGCGGAGGAGGAGAAACAGGATGGGGAGGAGGAGTTGGCTTCACGCTCACTGACTGTCCGCTGAACCCACAACTCCGGTCCTCCGTTTAAGGTCCCGGTTGGACCCTCCGCTCCTTATCTACGGGCCATCTTGCGTCATGACGCAGCGTTTGTGTTCATTGGTTCCACTACCTTCTCGGAACAGTTCAGTTGTGTATTTTCAGATAGAAGGAAGCAGGTCTGAGTGAGCGTTTGGCAGCAGCAGCGGCTGCAGCGGTGCTCAGTGTCCGCAGCTGCGATTCGAATAGTCCGCCTCAGAAAAAGAAGGGGAGGTTGTGTTTGTGTGTGGGTGGTGGTGGGTATGCGCTCGCGCGCACTGAAACAGTCTGCTGGGACCTTTCCTCTTCCCAACGCCTCTCCTCCACAGCCTCAAAGCGCCCTGTGCGCAACTTGTCCTCCATCTCAAAGGCCCATAATAATCCTGATGTCGTTCCTCATTTGCTTTTCAGTTTTGGAAAACATTTTAATTACGAAACATGTGAAGAAAGAACAACCAGATGATCGCGGATTTTTAGACAAAACTTTTAGCAGATCCCTAAGAACAAACTTTTATCCTTATACTTTCGATGTATTCGCGTCGTCTATTTTATTCAAGTTTTCCATCTTCAAAATGTAGATGTGGAGTTTCATTCGAGATTAAAATGTATTTGTGGAATATGTAGCCTGAATAACACACGTAGGTATAATCAATAAATGGAGCCCTTGGTTCAATGAATGGGAAAAATTTGCCTTGCATTTAGAGTATGAACAGTGGTAACACATTTAATTAAAAAACAACATATTTTTTAAAAAAAAACTTTTCTATTTTTCTCTTAGCAATAGTCATTTTCTCTCCAATCTTTACTTTCTTTCTCGGATTTTACGTCACTTCCCTTTTGGATAAATTTTAAATGCTGCTTTTCTTCCTCAATCCTCACCTTTATTTACAATTTTTTCTTGGAAATGTAAAATATTATTTTAAAATGAACGAAATAGGAAAATTATGGAAAAAATAATGCCTAAATATTAGTTATGGTAATTCTAAAAAGCCCAGCCTAGAATTGGCTTTTTAGACTAATATATGTAAAAAAAAAAATAATTCACACATCATCCCGTTGTATTCGTTTTTTTCTCTGCCCATTTCTTTTCTATGTTATTATTTCATGTGCGTGTATGTGTATTTTACTTAGATGTGCGGAAATTTCCCAGCCAGTGACTGAAGATCATTTGTGGCCCAGGAGCCCGACTGGTTTGTCCCTGCAGCCCCAGATGGAGCGGAGAGTCTTGGTAACAGCAGCTGGGGCTGCATGAGAGACAGCGCTCAACTGATCCCGGATCCACTCGCTCTAATTAGCTCTCTGCTCTTAATTGGATATTTTGGACTTGGGGGGTGGGGTATGGGCGTGAGGCCGAGGGAGGAGGGGTGAGCTGAGGTGGACTTTGTCATCAGAGGACGTGTTTGAGGTTTGATCCTGCTCCAAAGACGGTTGGAGAGAATGACACGTTATCACATCTCTGCTGCGCGGCTGCTGGTGTTTAGAGAACGAGATGAAGCAGTAGATGAAGAGACTGAAATCCATACAGCTGTTCAATCTGCTGCTCAACCTGCTGACCTGTTCAGCCTGGCATCACAGTGAGGCGCTGAATTATACTATTTGTTCTCCATGTTCCTTTACAAAAAAAGACAACAATTAAGAGAAACTCTACCTGCACCCCCACCCCATTTGCTTCCCGCCACCCCCGTGTGCATAACAGCCACCGTTTAGGCTATTGTGAAGTTTTATAGCACAAATATGATGTTAAGCCCCTAAATCCTCATGCAAATCACCTCCCCTAATACCCTTAATTGAATACATGCATATTTATCATCTGCGTTTTCAACTCGCTATAAGGCTGGCTTTATACATAAACATAGCGGCAGTGGGCATGTCTGCAGGCGTAGAAGAAAGATGATTTTAGGCTTAGATAAAAAAAAAAAAAAAAAAATAGAATAAAAAAGTGTTTGTATGGGTTCATTTGTAAAAACCTGAAATTTTCCCTCAGAATGACTCGTCAGCCCTTCTGTAATTATCTCACTAACCTGAGCCAGAATAGCGCAAATCACACTAGTTAATAACAGTGGTAGAACGCGACATGATGCGCTTATTTAAAAAGGGCCACATTAATGTTGTACACACACACATACCCCCCCCACACACGCGCGCGCGCACGCAAAGACACACTCCATTGAATACTTTGCCTTTGTTAACCTGGGGAAAGCAGGGCCACATCTTCAGAGCTGATGCCAAATGGAGAGTAAAAAGACGGGTAGTCAGCACACTGCACCGCTATAAATGCCCGATCTGTCAGGCTGCAAGCACTCAATGCAGTGCTGAATAAAGGCCTCCCAATTAACCCTGGCAATATAAGTTTATATTAACTAACTAAAATAAACTCCTAGACTAACAGATTAAGCTACAGAGAGAATAAGATGAGCAAACTAAGCCACATTTAGAAGTAATATACTAACTCGCAAACCAGAAGCCTCCACCAGATTATTTATTCCAAATAAATTTTAACTAAAACACATGTTATTCATATAGCAATGATAATAAAAGACTATAAAATAAAAGGGAAAAAAAATCCAACCAGTTTACCATATGTGCTAACAAAATCAAACTCCTCATTTTACACCTTTTGATTTAGTTATGAGGGAAGATAAGCAAATACGTTTTTTTTAATTAATTCAATGACATGATAAAAAAGTTATAAACTTTTTGAATTTGTCTTATAAAATAGTGTGTATACCTTCTCTATGACACCTACTGCTAAGATTTGCCATTCATTGCCTACATCTGCCTCAAGTTCAAGCTCAGCTTGCTGCCAAGTTTGACTTTCTGCATTGGCTGATCTGTGAAAGATAAATAGGGCCTACAACATCCTAAAACTAAATTCTTAAACACAACATTCTAAAACAAAATTCTTAGGACTCTCCTTAATGTTTACTATGCTAAAAATAAAACATAAAAACACTGTAAATCCTTAACATATTAATAAAAATTTACTAATATTAATGTGTAAACTAAACTCTCAATAGTTTTTTCAGTATTTTCTGATTAGAATTATTGTGCTTTTTGCTTTGTTTCAATAGACTTTAATTTAACTTTAACATTCAAGTATTCCTGACTTAACACCTATATTGCAGTTAAACCCAAAACTATTAATACACCTGCCTAATTTCCTACACGAACCCCATGAAAAGAATTTAAATCTGACAGGAGTCTAAATATGTGAATATTTTGAATTAAATTGGCAACAGTGTCCTATATCCTGTATGAAATAAAGACAAAATATTGCAAAGACAATCCCTCAATATTTTGAGGGACTTATCTAAAGGAACTAATCTGGAAACATGTGGGCTACAGATGCAAAATGAATCGTAACAACAGCAGTAAAATCAGAAAAAAGAACCCCATACAAATGCTCAAATTTTAGATGGCAGTAACATGTCGTGTTGCTATTCAAGATGGATATATAAAATTAAATATCTATTGAAATGTTCAAATGTCTGAAATAACGCTGTAGGCAATAAGAGTCCCAAAATTGTATGAACAACACAATGGCCACACCACAAAAAAGAAAAAAGATATTGGAATAGTCTGATCAGGGTCCAGAACATATATAATCAATACACTGTTAATATATATTTGTCGTTTATCTAACTATGATGATTGGATTCAGCAAGCTTATAACTTGTCCTTCATTCATAAAAATTTAAGGGAAACAGAAATCGAGCTGCATAATTTAATGTTAAACAATGTAGAGAAAAGTGTTAGATTTAGAAGTTGCCTCCTGGTTAAAAAAAAAACAGTGTAAACCAAATCCATGTAATATCAGTAGGGCAAAATTTGACTATAATCATCAATAGAAAACAACTTTATTACACGTCTCTTTCTTCCCAGTGCATCCTTATGCTTCCATCTTGTTTTTTTTCTATCCCATCAACAGATCAAAAATAGACAGGTTTCTCAAAATAAGGGAACATATAGACAGCGACACAGTAGCTATCTCATCCTTAACTGTAATCTGTATCAACAGCTTGATTTAGGCTCTGCTCAATACAATCAAACACATTTTCAGCATTTTTTGATAATCTTTTAATACAGTAGGAGTTAGAATTGTCAATGCAATAATACTATGGCAGAAAACAGTATTTGATGTTTAATCTAAGTTTTTTGTTGACAGTTAATGCTCATGTGTGTGTGTATGTGTGTGTGTGGGGGGGTATGTTTGTGTGTCGGAGAGCCTGCCTTGCTGTCAACAAACAGAATGCTGATGCAGCTTCTCTGATTACTCCTTGTCCCATAATGATTTCCATGCTGGACGCTCATCAATAACACAAATCTGCATTTCTCAGAAAAACATCTTCCTCGTCAGGCTCCTGGCATCTTTTTGATCTTTTGCAGCGTTTAATTGTATTCTCCATAAAGGTAGAGGATGGCTCTAATGTGATGCTGCTGTGTGGAGGTGGGGAGCGGGTTACACGGTCTCTTAGGAGAACTCGGCTTTAATTAAGAAAAGGAACAAAGCAGGGGAGAGTAAAAACACATGGAGAGTGTGTGTTGGTGTGCACGTGTGTCTGTATGGGGGGTCACCTCACCATTTTGTGTGCTACATTCATGCGACTGCTGCCACGTAAACACTGAGTTGGGATGCCCTGGAGAAGTTACATGTGTACAAACAGAGCTGTTCAGACAGCACACCTGAGCCTCACATATTAATCTAATCAACAGACTTCTTCAGGATGGGAGGAGACAGTCTTCACATAAGATATGACAGAACCATTACAGACAACTCAGTACAGGCAAAAGCATGTTTAAATCTTACCTCACAGGAATCAGGGTCCAGGATGTAGACACCAGGTAAAGATACATAGTCCATGGAAGAGAGGATAAGATTCTCTCTATCAGCTTGATGGAATAAAGACATTTACTCAGGTATTAAGGTAACTTTGGTCTGCTGTATTAATTATTAGGAGTGAAAGAAAACCTTATGGGTTGCATATTTGAAATAGCCCAATATTTTTCAGCAGGGTTGTCCATTTATTGTCCACAGGTGATTTTTGTCGGATAGAGTGTATTAGGCTATCGTGTAAATTTGAGTCCTTTTCAATTGATGCGAAACATCTTATTTTGAAGTCAGGAAGTAGTCGTTTGCTTAAACTTGTCATGTTGACAGCTAATTTGGTTCATTAGACCAAGTTGCAGAAGCACTGAAGAAGCATTTTTAAATGGCCTGTGTCATTATATGTTGAGCAGCCCCTGGGAAGTTTTCTGCTGAACTCACAATCTGCATTTGGCTTTGTTGGTTCTAATTCAAAAGTACATGTATTTAGTTTTTCTTTTTATTATCCTGAGTCTGAACCATATATATATATATGGTTCA
>NW_015150656.1:1024142-1049525 GCF_000732505.1 Cyprinodon variegatus
ATATATATATATATATATATATATATATATATATATATATATATATATATATATATTATCCTAATTAACACACCAACTGTAGCAGTATAGCTTAATGCAGGACAGTGGGCTTATGAGCTGCCCAATATGATCCTTATGTACATTTGTGAAATTCTCTTATTGACAAATAATCTAAAGTTGAAACAAATGATTGGTGCTTAGATTTTCATTCTTTTTATTTCAGTCAGTAGAATGACCTGGTACTTGGCTCTGCTCCATGTATTCTGCATAGTTATTCAGTGTAATATTTACACTGACAGCAATTTGAGTGTATTGTTTCTTATATTGTAAATCCAAATGACGAGATGAGGGAAATGCTACTTCTCACATTGTTTGTCAAAAAAATATATAAAAAATGATTATTGGTGGGCAGTTATTGGCGTTAATGCGGCACAATAACGCTAGACTCTTATTGGGCAATAAAAAAAATATTGTCAATAATCTATTCTCAAAGTTGGTTTAGGAGCTGGAACTATAGCTATGACTTAAGGTGGATCTATATCTGGGGCCGAGAACAAAAGTCTTGCGTGTTGGCCTACTGTTAACACACAGAATGTGACATGCTAACATGGATGCAGCTATAAAGCTGCCGGGTTTGCTTATAAGGGAAAATGTATTTTTAAGAACACCCATCAGTGTGGTTGTCACAGAGGGGGCAGAGGTTTGACAGGACCCAAATGCAGACAAAAGCTTGAGGTGGTTACTTGAATGTTTAATAATAAAAAGGTTAAGGGTAAGAAGCAAAAATCCGAAAACATAAATCTACAAAAATCCAAAAATGCTGAAAACCAAGAATACTCACAACAAGAAGGGAGGAAAGTGATGACAACAAACCAGCAAAGAGTGACTGAGCAGGAGGAGAATAAATGGGAGAGAGAAAAAAACACTAGACTAATAAGCAGATTGGGAGCAGGTGTGGACAGAGGCAAGAAGGGAGCTAGGGAAAAGAAGACTGACACAAGAGGGCAAACAAGAAATATCGAGGAACTCAAATAGAATAAAAAATACCTAAAACACAAGACTGAAAAATAGGACCAATAAAAACTCAAAATAAAACTTGGACAAAACCATGACAGTTCTCCGCAGCCAGGTGACTACCTACCTGCGAAGTGGAATATCATGAGCAGAATACATTTTTTCACTTACATATTAAAAAATAACAATAGAGTAATTTTATTTTTATCAGTAGAAAAGTATTCTGGTATTGATGATAAATGAGCAAACAGATATGCACAAAAAATATATCTTTAAGACAGCAAATACTTCTTTACAGTATTGTACGTCAGTTGTAGCAGCATGCGGCACTTAAGTCACTTATTGTGCACTTCCCCACAATTTGATGAAAGAAAGAAAGAAAGAAAGAAAGAAAGAAAGAAAGAAAGAAAGAAAGAAAGAAAGAAAGAAAGAAAGAAAGAAAGAAAGAATGAAAGAATAAAAATGGACAAAAAAACAACCAAATAAAGAAACAAACAAAGATGAACAAGTTACCAAACATGATAGAAAGTGGAAAAAGAAGAAAATAGAAATTGATACAGATAATTAGTGGAACAGAATAAAAAGTCTGTTCAGGATGCAGTCAAAAATATTAAATGTAACAGAACTTTTCCTTGGCAGAGTTGGCAAAGTCAGTGATCAGTGATGATACAGACTGAGCTACAAAGTATCAGAAAGTTAGTAAATACTCAATACATTTCCCACTCATCCCATCCCAGACTTGGCGTATAGTATCTTTGTGCTTTTGGATATGTTTACGGCACACGGTAGATGGTAGCTTATCAGGAGCATCACATCCTACATAAATCCTTTTTTAAATGAAATTAAAATGAAAAAGGCACACATTTTTTATGGCAAAACATGTCTTATGATTGTGTTGAGAGTTCAAAGTCCATCCATCTATCCATCTTTCTCCTTTCTCCCTGGACAGGTCATCAGTCCATCACAGGGACACACTAAGACACACAGCCTTACACATATAGCTAAGGACAATTTAAAGACACCAGTTAACCTTACAGACAGGTTTTTGTACTGTGGGAGGAAATAAAAGTACCAGGGAAGAACCCACATTTGCAAAGGAAAATATGCAGACTATGAAATAACTTAAAGCCAAGGCAAGTGTGCTACAAACACTTCCATGATGTAGGACTATCTGTTTCTGATGCGAAAAAGATCATATCTAAATATATATACTGTAGGCTGTATCCAGTTTTTCTACTCTGTCACTACATTAATATATAACTGCTTTTACTAGCTTGAGGAAAATTAAAGTACAGTGAATGACTAATTAACTGTGTGTTTGTGTGTTTGGGAATTAAGTCCTTGTTATATATCATTTTCTATACTTTATTTGTGTTCTAACAATGTTTCTGATTTCTGGCAAAACTAAAACCTTTATCAATGTTTCTCTTGCAAGTGTAGTTGTGTAGTTGTTGAATGGGGACAGGGTAGTGCCAGTGATAGGAGGAGGAAGAGGAGAACAAGGACATTGAAAGTGAGGGAGAAACCGGCGAAGGAACAGTGTCAGGTACAGGTGCGTTATGCAGGGTTGGCAAAAGGTTTTGGATAGAATAACAACTTGAGATCCTTGGATAAATGTTGAAACCCAGGCCTTTTGATATTTGAAAACTGAAATAGAAATAAATTCAGTGCTAGTTAGTATTTTAGAGCAAAGTTTATTTTTCTTGTTTGCTTTAATTATGATAACCTGCTACTTTAGTGAATTTTATCGGTAATATAACTTTTTATTTTAGTTGTTTGTATACACACAGTAGTTCTGGAGTCCGTTTCACAAAACAGGTTTACTGAAAACTCAAACTTTTCTAAACCTGAAATCAGGGAAACTCTGAGTTGTCCCTTTCACAAAGAGAGTTTCCTAAACCTTTGTTTCAGTCACCGTAGTATCATTGTCCCCATAGCTAACCTGGTTGGGACGTATTGTTCAGTAAACTTAGAATGTCCTCGGTCTCCGCTCTCCTTACAGTCAATCATGTTGTTTTATTTCATGATTTAGTCCGATTGTTGTCTTAGTTTTGTGCATAAAAAATCCCTAGGCAAAGAGGTAGTGTTAATATATTTTTGTCAGAAATATTATTGCCTAGAATCAGGCATCATTGCAAAAAAATAATCTTTGAATAGAATAGCTATTAATGCTGACTACTTAAAAGTCCGAGCTAATAATTCATAGATACAGACATTCTTTGAAATTAGGAGCATATCATAACCTACTACATTAATGATGTGTCACTAATTCATCTGCTCTGAGAGCTTTTTAATGAATCCGAAGAGCCTCCCATTGATTGGGAGCAGGAACCCTTGATTGGTTGGTTCTCCCTGGCCCTAGCTCCTTTCTTACTGCAAGTACTATTTGGATAACACTTATTATTGCAACTGCAGACACACTTCTACAGTGGCTTAAGAGTCTTAACTGTTTTGGGGTTTTTGGATTGAGCCTTTGTTTTGACTGGCAGCATGGTGACCAATCACATATGAGGAGATGGGACCATAGCATTTTGCAATAACAGATTTGGGGAGACAGATGCCACACCCTGTTTGAGTCTTCTTCTTTTGCTGTTGGGGCTGTGTTTGGTGGATTTGTTCATTTGTTTTCTTGTTAAAAAAGAGTTTATTGCCAGCTTAAGCTAAAATCAAAGGTCCCAGATAATAATAATAATAATAATAATAATAATAATAATAATAATAATAATAATAATAATAAAATGGCTGAAGGTGTATAGAATCAAACACCAAGACATGAAGATTTCCTCTACAGAAACTTCTACACTCTTAAGAGTTCAATAATTTCCATTGCGGCACCATGATACCTGTAGAATTGTTTATCTCATGAAATTCTTCCCTAATTATATAAAAAATGGTCAAAACTTAATAGAATCCTAAACTAGGGAAATATTTCTAAGTGTCAATGGATGCTGAGAAGCATTGTAAGCAAAGGTCGCCAACTTTAGACAGTGAGAAAGTAAAGACTTCCAATCTTGGTCATCAGAGTAGTTTAAGAACAGAATATAGACTTTCAATGGTTTGGGTTTTCAATGACGGGCTGCATGTTGCTTGCTGTTGCATTGCAGCAAGAGGGCTCTTTGTTTGATTCCCTGCCCGAGGTGTTTTTGCATGGAGTTCGCATTTTCTCCCCATACATACAGTATGTGGGGTCTTTCAGGGTACTCCGGCTTCCTCCCACGTCCAAAAACATGAATGTTGGGTTAGTTCGCTTCTCTAAATTGTCCTTAGGTGTGAGTGTGTGCATGGTTGTATGTCTTTGTGTTGCATCCTGTCCAGCCTTACACCCATAGACAGTTGGAGATACAGTAGTTTGTGTCCCCAATGCCACCCTGATGGAATAAACAGGAGAAAATGGATGAATGGGTTTTCAATGACTTAGCAGCTGAATACATGAATTACATTAGCAAATACAGTTTCTCCTCTCCACTGGCAGTGTGTGCATGCTTGCTGTATTGGATTACTGTCAAGTCGATGAATCAATACAATCAGATGGTTTTCCTTAGATAGAAAGCTGTGACTGTATGATCTGGTTAGACTCTCTCTCTATAGTTCAATCTGGGAAAAACTCATTCGAAGAGAAAAAAAAAAATTGGAGAAATTTATTGATACAATTACTTTGTCTTTGGTGCTCAGACCTCGGCAGGAAACATAGTGTTTAATTCGGATAGATATGCATGAACAGGAGAAAATAATAGGGCTGTCTCCACCCAGGCTTAAACTGAAGGTGGAGTGGAGATAGATGAAGTTGATCAGTCTGTAGACTGCTGGTTAGCGAGACTATATGGTGAGCTTTATGGGGAGATCCAGTGGATAGCGTGAGCTGATACTAGAGCTTCACTCAGGGTTCACTTCACAAGTCTAGTTGGATAACACAGGTTGACAGAACCTGTCCAAGATGAGCAAGCATGGAAGCAACAGTGGAGAGGAAAAAACTCCCCGTTGAGAAGAAACCTCTGGCAGAACCAGGCTCAACATGGCGGTCTTCTGCCGGACCGGTTAGAATGAGAGCGGGAACGCAGTAAGAGTCCGGCAGGAATGACACTCTGATGAAGCTTTAGCTACGATGGTGAAGGAGGGGATGGAGATGGGTTGAAACGGTGTCATCTGACGGAAGTCACAGCGCATCACTGCCCGCGCACAGGAGCAGACAGGTGCGTATCAGAGGCCTTTTAAGATGAACTTTGGATGCCAATTGGCTTTCGTGGAGGTATGGTTTAAAGCTGACTGGTTGTGTGAAGCATTGAGTTTCTTCAGTTGAACTTCCGCCTAGGCTCCCTTTTACTTGATATGATGTGTTGTAAATTTGCATTATATATATAAACTGAATTAAATTGAGTTGAATTTAAATATAATTCTCTCTTTGGAAATCCAGTGGTCAAATTTAGTTGCCAGGAAAAATATAAAAAACAGAACTTGCAAGTCAAGTATACAACAGACATGTGCATCAACATAAACAGCATTTTGCTCCATCTCCAGGGAGTAACTTTTTTACAGCACTAGTGACCCGTTTTATTGACAGTAGGCTGACAGCAAAGGGGGTATGAGAGAGGGGGAGAGACATGTGGGAAAGGACCACAGGCCGGATTTGAATCCGGGTCACCCGCGTGGAGGACTAAGGCTGCCATACATGGGTTGTGTGTTGCTAACCAATGCGCCACCTAAGCACGTCCTTCCAGGGAGTATCTTATGCACCCAACAAATTGGCAGCAAAATCTAAATGTTTCAGTGAATATCTATGTTCATACTGTATTTCAAGCACTACTTGTGTCCTTCTTAGCATTACATATTTTTTTATGCTATTTTACACGGGATTTTTTTTATATTCTTTCTTTACCCGCCTGCTGGGATTTGCTGACTCGCTCATCTCTATTGGTTCTCTTTTTACCTGCTGGGTCATTTTCATAAGTTATATAGAATATGGTAAATATACAAGAAAGAATTTCAGTTACTAAGAAGTGTAACAAAAAAGTGCAAAACCCTGAAATAAAACATAATAAACTAATACAATGTGATGATTTAATCTGAATTTATTTGAAATTTGTTGTTATATCACATGACATGTAAAATGACTGGGCAACTTTAAGGATTTGGCCAAGTAGTTGCAATGAAAGGAACTCTTAACCCTTCAAGCATATAGGAAAGTTCATGATATTAACTTAGTAAAAAAAGTTTAGGGACAATCCCTTTTTTCCAACATAGTTGGGAAACAGTGCACAGTAAGTAATGTCCTTAAAGACAAAAATAAGCAGTTTGGGAATTAAAGTTTTTTTTTTTTTTTTTTTTTTTTTTTACAAAACCCTGATCTTAATCTGAAAGAACATCATTGGAATGAATTTGAGTAAAGTCTCATTGCCAGCCATTCTAATAGGTGAATGTCTTCACAAAGTAAGAAAAAAAAAGAGAGAATGTTCATCCATATTCAAATGTGTTTTCACACAAAGGTGCAACTGAAATAATTTCTTAGAAGGCTAAAATTGCTGGTCAAAGAGAAGAACAAAACATTACCATTGCTGCAAAACTTATTTTAAAGTGCCACTTGTAATTCCTGTAATTCCTTTAAAATCAGACAACTTTTGCATCCTAAATGAAGATTAATCAATGAGTAGAATTCTTTATCATTTGCCTGTTCCATTAAATGGAGGCAGCAGTTTTTCTCTGCTGTTTTTATGTGCCACCATTCTCTCATCCCTGCTCCTGTCAATCAGGCCCAGACTGTGGGGATTACAAAAGACACTCATTCTGCCACTGGAGCCCCTCTTTAGAAAGCAATTCTAAAACTTACATGCCTCTTATTTGTTGGGTCAAAGGTTAAATTGCTGACCCTCCCCTCCATTCCTCCCTCTCACTCTCCCTACTGTGACCAAGCTGTACTCCCAGTCTTATATTTACATGGATTAGAGTCCTTTCACACTGAAGAAAAGACCTGGTTCACAGTCAAAGCCCGAGGAGCAGTCCATGCTGCCCGAGTGGCCACATTATTCACCAGCAGACAATGACCATATTGTAGTTATGGGGAAAAAGAGGGGGCTAGAGGAAAGAGAAATCCCCCCTTTTGCCATGGCAAAGTCCTACACTTGTGCCATGGAGAGGGGAGGGCTGAGCCTCATCCGCTTTTTCAAGCAGAGCAAACAAAGCCTGCCCACTGTGAACAAGATGAAGATGTCAAAAGCTTTTAGTAGGGAGGAGGGGGTGGGATAAACCAACAAAAAAGTGAAAAAGACCTTTTCTCAAATGGGTAAATCCTGATAAGTCTACATTTCCACATCAGATTTAGTCTCTCAAGTAACCTCCCCTCTCCCCACTTTCAGTTACTCTTTCCAAATTAGTCCAATAAAATCATAGAATGTTCTGTTTTGGAGAAGAATAGGATGATTCTTGATTTTTCTGTCTAACAGAAAGAAAAAGTTCTTAACTAGTTCTATCATTTTTAGTCTTCTATAAAGCAAACGTTACATGAAAATGACAACAGATTAAAGACATGCAGATTAAATTTATCCCCTGTTAGAGAAAAATAAATATAAAGGCAAAAAAATCTTAATAATTTGGATGATGCCTCAATGTAGTGTTTTTTTTAACATAAGCAGTAAGATATTCTGCCACAAAAAACAAAACAAACAAACACCTATGCTAGTGTGATATTTCAAAGGACACAGGCCTGAGGCTGCGTGGAGTCAATGACATAAAGAGTCCTGGTACACAGGCATGGATAATTCAGATGCAAATGATCAGTCTTGCACTGACTCTGATTAACTCCCTGTGAGTACATAGTTTCTCTGTAAAGTGAGGGTTAGCTGCTTTTGAGTGAGGCAGGACATGAAATGTGAAGAGCTGGTTGTAAACCTTACTGTAAAGCCCCCTCAGGACATTATGCTACCTCCGTCTTGTCGGGTTAATCCACCTCACAGATGCTGGATGGAGTCAGCACCGCTTGAGCAACAACAAAAAGAACACAAAGAAAACGCAGCACTCTTGTTTCCAGTTCTTACCAGTCCTTCTAAACCTTGTGACTGAACTGAATTCTCTGTATGAGTCTAAGCCAGTCAGAACTTGCACCTATGGATTCTAGGATTATTACTTTATAGCACTGCATCAGCTGCATTTTTGCAGTAATCACACTTTTTATAAAGTAAAACTCTACTTTGAATTAAAGAGAGAGGAGAGTAAATAGGATGGGAACCTAAATGTTTTGGTTTCTATATGAACGAAACCATGCATCCAGTTGCAAGATATTTACTCCATTAATAAACAGTGTCTAGAATAACAGTATCATAAAATATTGTTGTTAATAACTATTAGTTTTTCAGTATCTAATTTTTTCTTTCAAAAGCTGATTTCCTAAACTTGACAAATCATAATTCACCAATAGGGCCCTGATTCAGAAAGTGGGCTTAACTAATTCTATGATATTTAAGGTGGGCATGCACTGTAGGATGTTTTCAGTTGTTTAACTAAGCTGCAGCCTCGACTGTACGAGAAAACGGCAATATTTAAAGGTCCACAACTCATGATATCTGTCCATAAACTGTACAACCTGATGCTCTGATGCAATCTGACCGGTCACACTGAACGTCCAAAAACCACACATCAGCCCAGTCAAGAGATGGCATTGGCTGGACTATTTTATCTGCAGGTAAAGTCAGAGAAGAAGAATTCGAGCGGTTGAGGTAAATGGGCTCGTAATTCTTCTTCAACAGCAGCATATTCCGTTAACTCACGACGGGTTGACTAAATTTCAAACATTTTTATCTTCATTTGACCATACAATTCTTGATTAGCAGGTCCTCCAGCCAAATCCACCATCATTACCCCATATATACTACACTACACAGGATGCAAGATAAGGTTGAAAATTGTCCAAATCCCCTCAAAAAAACATGAAGAAATAACATGCCTTAAAGTGCATATTTCTATCCAGGGGAACATGAAATATTAATGATGACATATAGAAATTATCAAAACATACTTAACACTTACTAAAAATGTGATACCTTTATACTGGAGTAAAGCAATGTCAATTATGAGTGCAATGTGACAGAACGTTTTAAATTTGCAATCTAAACACTGTACTTATTTAACATAAAAACCTTGAGCTGTGTGGATGTGTGTGTGTGCATTGAATATGTGTTTAAGTGCATCCCAGCAGGCAAGAAGGACATTGCAGAAAATCAAGATGAAATACATTTACATTTATTTTTAACCTTTACCGAATTGATCACACAAAATTTGTATGACACATTCAGCAAATGCAATAAATGATGAGTAAAAAGTTAACTGAAGTGTTTTCTGTCTCTACACCTCCCTGTTAAAAAGTTTGATATGATAAACTTGCAAGAGGACATGGAAATATTTGCAGTCAAAAAAAGAAAATCTGTATCTGCAAAAAAAACATTTTAAAATTCAGCCTCAGGAGCAGCAGTGAAGTGTGGATGAGGTGCTTCTAGTGGTGGATCCTTGCATCTGTAGAAAAATAGCAACTGTTTTTTCTACTATAGACACAAACAATCAGTTAATGAAATGAAAATGACTATTGTATTTAATTTAGGATTTTTTTTTAAATAACCTGAGGCAAGCCTAGCACTCAGTGTAGACTGACTAAATATAATTATAATTTAATTCAATTTATTTATATAACACCAATTCACAGCACAAATCATCTCAAGGCACTTTACAGTTCACCAGATCACACAGTGAAATTGATTCAAAGTTTTCTGTCTAAGGAAAACCAGTTGATTGGATCAAGGTGTTATAAGAAGTGTAATGTGAATTTTAAATCATGCAAATCATAGACAGATCGAGGTCACTTGGCTTCGATAGTTATGACTGCTGTGGGATGCGCCAATATTTATCTCAGAACTAATTATGAATTTTCAATTATCTTGCATTCTAAAACAGGGTCCTGGATATTAAACAATCACAAGAAAACAATCCACTAAAGACATTCCATCCATCCATCCATCCATCCATCCATCCATCCATCCATCCATCCATCCATCCATCCATCCATCCATCCATCCATCCATCCATCCATCCATCCATCCATCGCTTATCCCCGGTCGGGTCGCGGGGGTAGCAGCTTCAGTAGGGAGGCCCAGACGTCCCTCTCCCCAGCCACTTGGGCCAGCTCCATAGTCCCACCATCATGTCCTGAGTCTCCCCCTGGGCCTCCTCCCGGTGGGAAATGCCTGGAACACCTCACCAGGGAGATTTCCAGGAAGCATCCTAATCAGATTCCCGAGCCACCGCAACTGGCTCCTCTCGATGTGGAGGAGCAGCAGCTCTACTCTAAGTCGTCCATGGATCGACTGAGCTCCTCACCCTATCTCTAAGGGAGAACCCAGACACACTACGGAGAAAACGCATTTCAGTCGCTTGTATCCGGGATCTCGTTCTTTCGGCCATGACCCGAAGCTCATGACCATAGATGAGGGTAGGAACGTAGATCGACCAGTAAATCAAGAGCTTTGCTTTCTGGCTCAGCGCTCTCTTCACCACAACAGACCGGTACAGTGCACGCTTCACAGCAGACGCTGGCGCCGCACCAATCCGCCTATCGATCTCCCACTCCATCTTCCCCCAGTGTAGCAGTCCTTAAGCTGCTACACTGACTCCCAATTTTTCAGAGTATAGACTTCAAAATAGTTCTGTTTGTCAAAAAAATCACTGAATGTCTTAGCTCCTAAGCACATTACAGACCTGTTGTTAGTGTAATATCCCGGCAGACTCCTCAGGTCTTCTGGATCAAATCTACAATGCATACCTAGAACCAGAACCAAACACGGAGACACAGCATTTAGTTATTTTGTTCCACTAATCTTGAACAAAAAAACAAGAAAACTGTGAATGTGCTGAAATCCCCAGTTACTTTGACTGTGCAATTTAAACCTTAGCTAAGTTTTCAGCCCAGCTTTTCTTAAAAAAAAAAAAAATCCGATTTTTATTTTTGTACACTACTATATTATTTTTTTTATACAATTATCTTATTTCTAATATTCAGTTTCATTCTCTTTAATCATTAGTTGTATTTTTTTTTTCATGGGTGACCACAAAAATATTATCAAAGCAAAAAACTGGGGAATGGCCTATCGTTTGATATAAAATGGCAGGTATACACTGGGCATCATTTAAAATCTTTGATCGCAGCCCCAACGAATCAATCGCAGTTCAAAAGGTCAAAGCTTACGATATATCCCTCACACTGTTTGAACCGACACTTGGATGTGATCTAACTACTCACACTGTACATCCTCAAAGTCAGGTCATGGTCTTGAACAATCCTGATATGCAAGACAATAAACTGAGGTAGCTAGTAATAGAAGAGGAAGAAGAAACTTCAGGTTTAAGTTTGTACAAGCGTAATTTGAAAATGTCCAAGGAAGGAGCTCTGTCTGGTCGTATCTTCAGGTCAAGGTGCAATTCATTCACAAGCCACGACCAAAATATGAAACAGGTTTGATTTTTTTGGGAGCTCTGATTGGGAGCTCTTTGTTAGGTGCAATAACCCCCTTGCATAGTACACGACACACGACCCACAATTTGGCATGCCCGATTCCCAAAGTTGTTGCATAACTAGAAAATCATCTAAAAGTTTACCAAAAAACACACAGTGTATGCTAGGCTTCACATATGATGCAGTTGTAAAGTGCCCTTGCAACTCAGCAGTTTATATAGCAAGAGCAAACTCACAATAGATGTAATCTCAAGGCACTTTACTGGGAAAATTCATTCAAATCTTTCAGACTCCTTGGTTAAAAATCTTTAAGGAGAAAAAATGTGAAAGAAAAAAAAGAGGTGATTGACTTTGCAGGACTTGCCCCTCCTGGATGAACATGTGTTGACAGGGGACTTCCTCTTGTGTTGCATTAATAATAAACATACTGAATAAGAAAAAGAAAAGTCTCAATTTGCATCTCAGAGTTAAAATAGGTATGTGCGTTTGTGGCTTACATAAAATACTAAGCAAAATATTTTATTTTTGAGTTAAAGATACTTACAGTTCTAGTCTAGAAACCTATTTAGGAAATATTATTTGATGAAAAACAATGATAGACTATAATCAAGAGTATCTTGAAGACAATACAATACAAAACAAAACTGCAGAAGATATATATAAATGGGTATGGCAAAGATTATATCAGGGTGATAGAGGATTCAACAAAGAGTAAAAGTAGTTTGAAGTAAATACAAAATTTGAGTAGGATTTGAGGAAGCTGCGGAAATATAAAATAAGATGACTGAACACAGGGACAAACCAATTCACAAGTAAGACCCCAGGACACACTAGGGCCAGGAGATAAAAAGAATAACATTTAAACCAGAGCCAAGATCTCCCGGGAAACCAAAAAAATAAATGAATAAATAAAATAAATAAATCTAAAAGCTGAAAACCTAAAACAACTGAACCAAAACAAAGTACTTAACAGTTTACAGTCCCCTCCTCCATCCACACACATACAGCGGTGGTTCCATGCTTTATGGGGACATTTAAATGACTTACACACACTTCATATGGCCTAATCCAGACCTAACCATTATCTACACATACTGTAACCAGCCCTAAACCTAATCTAAACTGAATTCATACCTGAGTGCTAAATGTAACCCTTACCCAAAGTGAAATTTACTATATGGGGAAACGTTGAATGTCCCCATATGTACCTCTAAAGGCTGATTTATACTCGCAGTGAATGAACATATGCCACCGCCCCTTCCTCAGACACTCTGCTGCGCCTCTCCAGAATTGTAGTTGACCGCAGACAGTACCACAGACTGGAGGCATCTGATTGGTCAACTCTACATCTGCTCTACACTATGCGTATTTCCAGTTTGGTACCTTACCGGCTTGTTTTGTTTGTATGACGGCCACTGCGGCAAACAACTCGTGAAGTTGGACCAGCTAGAGGAGCGATGTGCGTGAGAACGCTGGGACACTTTTTCCACCTGGATCCCCACACTTTTTCCCCTTTATGTCCCTCCGTTGTCGCACAAACTTGCCCCCACTTCCTCACCATTTCGGCCATATGTAGACCCACAGCTAGTTTGTGATTGTCCCTCTTGCGTTGTGGCGTGGAAAAACATAGCGCAGTCCATGCTTCAATATAGGGCATAAATCAAAAACATCTGCGACAAGCTCACTGTGACGCACTGCTGCGAAGTAAAATCAACCCTTTAGTAACTAAACTGTAGGATTTTCTAGAAACACTGGCACAGAAATTTTAGGAAAACAACCCGACACACATGAACTACAATAGATAGCTGCTGATAATGCATTTGAGGCCAAGACTGTATTGCTGCAGCATTGAGATCTCTCTTGTTATAGCTCTTGTATCAGTCAGCTGGTGAACTTAAATCATGGCGCCATACTCTTACCTTTCCAAAAAACTTGCGTCACATATCATCATAACCTCTCCTTTTTTAACAGTGTATGTGGTATATATGTTTTTTAAACCCCGGCAAGACAAATCTACTTATGGGCATAAATAAAGTAACCTTGAACCTTTTTTTTACATTGAAAAAATGGAAACGGCACAGTGATGCTTTATGAGATTTATTGACGCTTGACTTAAAAATTAGGTTTAGCTATTAGCCCTGTGGAAATAGGGTAAGAACATCACAGACTGGTGAAGAGAATCTGAAAAAACACGTCCTTGAGTCACGTTATAGGACCGCACAATATGGTTTAACACCGTTTAACACTGGACAACTGATTGTTTCCTCATTCTACCAATGATGTCTCTTTTCAAACTAATATACAGTAGTGTGTAAAAATATCAAATAGAACACTAATATTTATCATGCATTCTTGCAAAACAATCCTATAAAATTTGTTTAATGTATTATGAATACAATTTTGATTAAAAAAGACTCTTGTGGTTTTTATTTCAAATCAAGCAATTTTGGCTTAGGTTTACTGTTCCTATGTTTTTACACTTAAGACCATTGTATTTTTATTTTAATCCATCCTCTGATATAGGTATCTAATTTTCTTTATCATGTTTTACTTGGTTAAGAATGAGTGTAAAATGTGTATAAATTGCCTAAATCTGACTTTTTTGCTGCTTTGATTATTGCTCATTGGTTGCTTTGCCACTCTTAACCCTAGCAGCAGCACCCTGCATGGTATAGCTCTTCTGGTGTGATACCGAGAGAATAGCCTTTGTCAAGGTGTATTCGCTTCAATTCTCACTCATCTCCCCTGGCATAGGGGTGTTAAATTATATGCTCCAGAGGACGCCGCATTCATATTTTTACAAGACCCAGGTTATTAAGCAAACAGGCTCTGCACATGTCCCCTGCTATGACAGTTTTCACAGTCAAGGATTTCGACCTTTATTTCCCTCCAACTACCGCCTGCACTCCCCTTCGCACCCACTGTGACACACACATATACACACACTCACATGTACAACCCCTACCAGGCATCGCTAATTTTTGCTCCCTGTCCCTCTAACTAGGCGAGAGCCTCTAAGTCTGCAGAGGGTGTGATCACAGTAAAGTTGCTCTGGGTGTAAGACTCTAGGAAGAGCGGCTGCAGATCTAAATCTCCCAATCTACTCGGTGGATTGACAGCCTACCCCCAACCCCCATTCTATTTAGGAGCTTTATCTTTTCTGCCCTTTTTGCTTAGTTCATAGAAGAGAAACATTTCCTGGTGGCAATTTGTTCCTGAAGAGGAGAGTTATTTTATGTGTAAGCTTTGCTTTGTACTGGAAAAAATGCCTTTTTCATTAACAAAAACTGAGCCTGATGAAAAGACCAAGGAACATCAAAGTGGTCCGCCCTCCAACAGAAAGGTTAAAAGTTGAGCTTGAACACCAACTCTCTTGCATTCTTCCTGGCTCGATTCTCATTAGCCACTCATTTTAATCAGATGCACCATCAATTAGCATGACTTTTCTATGCGTTTGATGCTTGAAAGTTGAATCTCAAGGACGCCTAACTTTTAGCGCGCTTAGATGTGAGGCAGGGTCAGTGAAGCATCCAGTGCTCGCTGCGCTCATGGGGTGTCTGTGTTTTTTATTGCCACTTGAAGGAAGTTGTTAATTCTAAGACAGACAGGGTTTGAGCCTGGTGGACGGCAGAGCATGTATGTTTAATGGGAGTGTTTTGAAGTTGCTGGGGGGAAGAGGGGAGCTGCTTGGTACCTATGTGAAAATTTTAGACAGGAAATAAGACTAGTAAAAAAACAAGGCTCTGCTTTGTTTTGACTTTTTATACTACCCCATGGTTAATATTGCTTTAGATTATTTAATAAATCTTGACAAGACTGAATCATATTGAAGTGTTAAATTGTTAGAAATTCTAAGACTAAATTGTTAGAAATTCATATGGTTAGATGGAGCTGGGTTTTAATTAGGCTGAATTGAACTTTGATCCTTTTGAAAATAAATAAATATTTACAGTAATTACATCTGTAAATATATAAATTCTCTTTTTTGCTGAGAGAGGTTCTGGCTCCGCCGTACTGGTCTGTTTTTTCTGGGACGTAGCGTCTGAGATCAGCCCAAACTTTACCTAAACTCGATTAACAACTTAGTCCTAAAGCTAACCCTCAATTATTTCACAAAGAAAAATTCTACATGAAGTGGATGAAACTTATGGACAATAGTTAAGCATCCTTCTTATCAGACTGATAAAAAAACAACCAAGTGTCTTCATTAAGGATTCTTAAAATAAGTGTCTGACAGACCGATAGAGAATATTCTTCTTGCCTACAGCTATTAACACCTACAACAACTGGTTAAAACGAAAGCCTATTAGTTACTGCAACATTTAATTTCCCTTTGGGGGTAATAAACTGTTTCTGAATTGAATTTGGATTGGAACTCAAGAAGGGAACCTTGCCCTTGTGGACCAGTCACTGGTCCCTACAGTGGAACATATTGCAGGGAATTTGGTCTTACACTGTCACTTTCACTGTTAAATTTTATTCACAACTCTTTAACTGTCTCTTGATTTTTTCAATGAATGTTATACTTTCATGTTGTTTGTAATCAATAATTCACCAACAAATGTTGCCTTGTAGGCAAAATATCCTCAGGTCCTCATTTTCTTAACTGTCTTAACAAGCTAATAATGAAAAAGTTTTCATGATATGCTCTAATCTTCCTTAGTAATACATACAGTCGTTCTCAGTAATGTACACTGAGCACCCAATCTTGACCAGAAAAAAAATGATTTTTTTGTAAATTTATTAAAAAAGAAAAACAGAAATACCACATAATCATAAGCATTCAGACCCTTTGCTTAGTATTGAGTACAATCACCCTTTTGCGCTAGTACAGCCATTAGTCTTCTTAGGAATGATGCAACAACCTTGTATTCTTTTATTTTTTATTTCTTATTTTTATTTTGTTTTTCATTGTGTGCGATATATGTACACTTGCACCTTAATCCTTATTTATCTTGATATACTGTATATACCTGGATGTACTGTATATATATTGTTTATTCTTAATGCACCTTTTTCCTCCTTGTTTACACCTTCTTTAATTACTATGCCAATATGTGACGAGTGAATTTCTCCGCCGTGAGATCAATAAAGCTCATCTAATCTAATCTAATCTGATCTAACAAGGTTTTCACACCTGGATTTGGGGATCCTCTGCCACTCTTCCTTGCAGATCCTCTCCATTTCCTTCAGGTTGGATGGTAAGCGTTGGCGGATAGTCATTTTCAAGTCTCACCAGAGATGCTCAATTGGGTTTAGGCCACGGCTCTGGCTTGGCCATCAAGAAAGGTCACAGAGTTGTTATCAAGCCACTCCTTTGTTATTTTAGCTGTGTGCTTAGGGTCATATGTCTTGTTGGAGGGTGAACCTTCTGCCCAGTCTGAGGTCCTGAGTACTCTGGAAGAGGTTTTCTTCCAGGATTTCTCTGTACATTCATTCTCTCTGCAATCATCTTTCCTGCAGTCACAACCAGCCGTCCATTCTCTGCAGCTGAAAAAAAAAAAACCCTTAGCATATTACTGCCACCACTATGTTATACTGTTGGGATCGTACTGGGCAGGTGATGAGCAGTGCCTGTTTTTCTCCTCACATACCACTGAGAATTAACACCAAAAAGTTCAAATTTGGTCTCATCAGACCACAGAATTTAGTTTCTCATAGTTTGGGAGTCCCTTGTGTGTTTTTTGGCAAATTCTGTGCAGGCTTTCATATGTCTTGCACTGAGGAGAGCCTTCCGTAGGGCCACTCTGCCTTAAAGTCTCGACTGGTGGAAGTTTGCAGGGAAAGTTCACTTTTTCCTATCTTCCTACTGCTTCTCTGGAGCTCAGTCAGAGTGATCATTGGGCTCTTCTTTACCTCTGTCACCAAGGCTCTTCTCCCACCATTGCTCAGTTTGGCTGGATGGCCAGGTCCAGGAAGAGTTCTGGTCATCCCAAACCTTTTCAATTTAAGGATTATGCAGGCCACTTAGGATCCTTGAGTGCTGCATAAATTCATTTGTAACCTTGGCCAGAGCTATGCCTTGCCACAATTCTGTCTCTGAGCTCCTTGGGCAGTTCCTTCAACCTTACGAGTGTCACTTATTCTGACACGCAGTGTGAGCTGTAAGGTCTGATATAGACAGGTGTGGGCTTTTCCTAATCAAGTCCAATCAGTTTAATTAAACAAAGCTGGACTCCAATGAAGGAGACGTCTCAGAAACATTTCACAAAGACAGAAACATCTCAAGGAGGATCAGAAGAAATGCATGTGAGCTAAATATAAGTGTGATAGCAAAGGGTCGAATAACCTACTTATGACCATTTATTATTTCAGTTTTACTTTTTTAATAAATATGAAAAGATTTCTAAATTTCATTTTTTTTTCCTGTCAAGATGGGGTGCTGAGTGTTAATGAGAAATAAAATGCACTTTTTTATTTTAGCAAATGTCTGCCATGAAAGAAATAGTGAAAATTTAAAGGGGTCTAAATACTTTCCATACCCAATGTAATAATCACATCACAAGTCGTTGTTGACCTAAATTTTAAAGTTATCAATTCAATTAATCAATTCTAAAAAACAAATCTTCGATGAGAAGGCGGAGCATCGCCCCTCAGTGGCAATCTGGTTGTGAGAGAAACACTGGTAAGTGACCATGATAATCCGACTGAGAATGATTATCTGTGCAAGTCACTTACCTTGTTAATCAGCTCAGTCCATCATCTTGGGTAAGGCAGGATCCAGCCGAAGGACTGCCAGCAAGATGCAGCGCTAATCCATCCAGAGTGTCCCCGATGCAGCAACCCCAGTGAGCAGGCAGGATGATTGATCATTCAGGCAGGTTCAGAGTTGAATGAGTCTAGCGGCAAGCTCAGACAGACAGAGACAGGCCGGCCCAGTGGTTGAGAAGAACAGAGACAAGACATGGTACCAGGAGAACTGCAGAACTTTAAACTGGCTCCATCCAGGAGCCAGTTTAAAGTTCTGCAGGATCATGGAAATGAAAACTGACTCTCCCCTCATGCCAAGCCAAGGGCTCAGTGGAGAAGAGCCAGGACTCGAGCTACCCCTGCATGCCTAGCTAAATAGGAAAAGGGCGGGCTCAGGTACAATTACGAAGTAGCTGTGGGTCTAGATACAGCCGAGGTGGTGAGGAAGTGGAAAAACACAAGGGGCGAGTTTTTACGACAACAGAGGGACATGAGGGCGAAAAGAGAAAAACGGTCCCAGCCTTCTCGTGCAGTTCGCTCTTCCAGCTGGTCCATCATCACGAGTCGTTTTCTACAATGGCGATCATACAAACAAAACAAGCCGGTAAGGTACCAAACAGGAAATACGCATAGTGTAGAGCAGATGTAGGTTTAATCAATAAGAGGCCTCCTGTCTGCGGCACTGTGTGGTCACCTAGGTGGTGGACAAGAGTGTCTGTGAAAGGGGCGGGGGTATATCTGCATTAACTGTGACACACACACACAAAGACAACCTGGTTTGAGAACATAAACCAGCCTTTACTCCTATGACTGGCATTATCCTGTCCCTCTGCATTAACTTCACAACCATGGCTGACAGTGGCCTTTTTAAGTAATCACAATGATAATGATAAACTTCATAGCACATTCTGGAAGAATCTAGAGCAATAAAACATAAATACAACATAGAAATCAACAAAAGGTTATTGCCCTCACAAACACACACACTAATAATTGACATTAATTTTATTTTGTCTGAGCTGGTAAAAAAAAAAAATATATATATATATATATATATATATATATATATATATATATATATATATATTGCTGAAGCAGAACAGTAAAACAGAATTACAGCCTATTTACAGTCTTTGAAAAGAGTCATTTGCAATAAAGAAATATGTGGTTTTTTTTGTTGTTTTTTTTGCTTTGATTTTAGTCTAAATAATAAATCAGATTATAGATGGATCCATGCATGCTGAATACCTACAGATAGGCTGCCTTTTGGGAGTCCTCCTAAACCTCCCAGCACATTTTGTATTAGAACACACTTATATCGCCAAAGTGGACTAAAACCACACTTGACATTTGGAACAAAGTGCGAATTTCTTTCAAGCTGTATTATTGCTCTGTCAAAAAATAATAAAAGTATAAGTTCTAAAAAAAAGAAAAAAAAAACACACACTAATATCTGGGATACACAAACTGACCTGAGTGGTTATCCTCATGATGTCAATACTTTAGTATATTTGTGTGAATAGATAATTCGTGATTAATCGATTACTGAAATAATGTCAACTAATTTAGTAATCGATTAATCGTTAAGTGGAGTATAGAGACTTTAAAACATGCCTTTAGCTGACCGAGCGACCCACCTAGAGCAGCAATTATACCCAAAAAAAAAAAAAAAAAAATTTATGTATAGATTTTGCATTTAAGATAAAAAAATATTTTTCATCTGTCAATATGCTCTATCCAAAACTCCTGAAGTGGAAAAGTTTTCTTTAAGGAATCTTTTGCTAGCTGATTATTAATCGATTAATCGAAACAAATAATCAACAGATTAATCGATTTGCAAAATAATCGAAGCTCTAGAACAAATACTATGAATCAGAGGTTGACAAAACCATTACATCCTCCTTTGGGCTCTGATAGAAATTTGATCAACACAATAAACATAAAAAACAATGAATATAAGAAAAGATCTCACAGTTTGTTAAAAAGAAAAGTGGTGTGTCTTTTTGTATCTCTTCATGGAAACGTATCATTTTATATCCAAATCTAGCAGCCATCAAATTGGTATAACTGTAACTCATATTTCTTCCTCCACACAATTAACAATGCTAGTGTTATATGAAAAGCTGTGATTTGCTTAGTAATGTTTGTGAAGTTGTAATTTCTTTTCAACAATAAAGTATTACAAAACAAAGTTTAAAGGGGAATTTAATTCTCAAATATGATTTATGCCTGCTTTTACAAAAAATAAATTCAGTTAAAACAATTTCTTTAATTTTCTTATATGAAGGCTCTATAGAAAAGTTATGATAGAGATTATGTGTGGTCATATAAACAACAATAGACAGAAAATGCAATTTTTAACAAAACATAGAGTCAAGTGAACAAAGGGAGATTCAATGGAGGTGTTAGAAAAGTGCTCTGTGGTGAGTTGAAGGTAGAGGAACAGAGCTGAAGGAGTTAATACTCAGCTGTGGTTAATCTCCTCAGGGGGACTTTGGGGCAATATCCAGTCAGACTGGAATGTGAATGTGTGTGATTTTGACCAGCGGCTGGCACAACTGCCTCTCACTCCTCCTGCAGAGAGCCTATGGTTGCTCCTCTCAGCAGTGTTATTTCTCCCCAGCACCCTATTAAAACTGCTCTCAACACATGGAACTGGCTTTGACCATGGCAGACCAGCTTCTCCCTTGAGCCCAACCACTGACGCTCAAATCCAAACCATACAAGGCCCAGGAGAGCACAAGTGATACACTGAAGAATTAACTCTGCTCTCTACGGACACAGTAAACTTTCAAACATTGTTGGAGGAAATATCACATAAGGAAGAAACCTGAACATGTCTGTAAAAAAAAAAAAAAGAAAAAAGAGCAGATATGTTTCAGGTGCCTCAGCGAGAGGCAGATGAAACATTTGTTTTTGATAGAAACAGGCGTGTTTCTATCAAAAATTCTTTAATCAAATTCTGATACTATTTATTATTAATGCCATGCAAGAAAAACTGTTAAGGATTTTCTTTACTGAAAATTCTTAATAGCTAAGTAGTTGACAAATACTTAGAAATTGAACCAGCACCTACAGTACATTCCTTTATGTATCTTTGTATTTATTGAATGAAGTCAGTTTACTATTATTAACCTGGGGAAAGACTTCACAAATATCTATGAGTTAAACTTTACTGTGTTTAAATCTTTTCAGCAAGCTTTAGTTATTTCTGTTATGCTAACAGCTTGTTTTTGTTTATGCAACAATGATGTGTAAGAGGTGTTACACATCCTGTGGTGTGTAACAACTGATGTTCCACACTGAATGATACATTTTTCAGTCAAAATCAAATATGGCAGCAAATAAAGAGAAGAAATATTTTTTTTTCTTTGCATATTATTGTTTAAAGAGTTAATCACATTTTAATTTACGGTTTATATCCTTCGCTACAACCTACTGTATATTCGCTTCTGTCAGTGTGCCCCAGGGCGGCTGTGGCTACAATTGACACCATCAGTGTGCGAATGTTTGTGTGAATGGCTGAATGACTGTATAGAGTGTAAAGCGCTTTGGTCAAGCACTCTGACTTAAAAAATAAAACGCTATATAGTTACAGGACATTTACCATTTATGCAGTTTTTGTTTTTAAACTACAGAATTGCAAATATTGTAGTATGAAAGAGTAGTATAAAACTTAAGTATTTAAGGATGATGATTTTTTTAAATAATGGACAGAGATAACATGAGTGAAGATATTTCATGATTTGATTTCTAAAGGATGAAAGCTTTTAAATCCAACCTTATTGGATAAAAACTGCATTTTCATTCTGTAGGCTTTACGTTGAAGATTTTTAAAAATGTTCAGGAACTCTAATAATAATGATTGAATTTTAATGATCTCACATTGGAGAAATTTATCTCTGCAGTTTGACCCATCTTCTTGGTTAGCAGAGGGCTGCTATTGTGCGGGGACCGGGGAGCAGTGTGTGGTTATGGGCCTTGCTCAGGAACCCAGAGTGGAGGCTGTGGGGATCAAACTGGGTACTTGCAACCTTCTCAGAGCACAAGCTAACCCCTCTAACGCAATAGGCCAACACTACCCATTGCATATGAGATATGCTGCAGTGGAATAAAAATAAACTGCTTTATTGGCTTTGTTTATCTTTCTGAGGTACATATGCAATTTTTACTGCAATTGTGACTCATTTTTATTCTATTTCAGTAGAAAGATTAACTTGTACTGTGCTTTTGTGTTTTGTTAGCATCATCTAAAGTAGGAGCAAATTACAGCAGGCTATACAGAAACTAGTTCTATTAGACATTTCTGCCTGATACCAGGGAGTCAGTCCTTTCTACCATTACAAGCTAAGTATATTTAATAAATTAAGTAGTTTAAAAAATGTAAATTGACATCCTGTGGAAACTGTACAGGAATTGGCCTGTTTTTTCTCCAAACCCAATGAGTAATATACATATAGTAAAATGAATATAAAATTAACCCACCTTCTGAACTAATCACTGACCCCAGCTTTGAATTACTATTTTATATCATTTGAATGTACTTTCATGATCCATGCTCTTCATTTCTGCTAAAGCTGTATGACATTTAAACACTTCATAGCAGTGCTTACATTTAACAATTATATAAACAATACGCTAAAACTCAAGCACTAGTGCAAACCTTAACTAGAATGTGTTGCTATGTAGATATTTGAAATTGTCCTGATTGTAAAAAATGGTCAGTTTACACTGTGGTTAAGTGTTTTGCTTCCCTAGGCTTCCTCCTGTAAACTGGGGGAGGCGTGTCCCCCACTTCCGTCGTGAATTAAACTCAGTTCAGCATATGGTAGTAATTTACACAAACAGATTCCTTGTGTAAAAAGAAAGAGCAAACGTATTGTTGGCATTTCTGTGTGAAAAGAAAATCTTTAAAAGAAGAAATAAGACATTAAAGATTCACCATTTAGTGACTAAGCTACTATATTACAGAGAAAGATGCTAAACTCAAACAGATTTTCACAGGTTTGGCTGTTTAAATAGAGATTCTACTATTCAACAAAAATGTATTTCACCATGAGTGGGGCCACCCACTGTTATCAGATGAATACAGATGCAACATATTCATATCTTTTAACTCACTACATGAGCAGAGCAGACATCAGTATCAAACTACAAAGTCTTGCTTTTATGCTCTGTACTATACAAGGCCATAAATCCCCAGGGTTTGTTCCCCCTCCCCATGTACCAGCATGTGGAGTGTTATGTTGTGTGATGTGCAGCACAGAAACTATTCCCATCAGTTTACTGTGGGCTTGGCTGGGTATGGCAGATGTCGGCAACACTGCTATACTCTGAGTTGAGGGCTCGATTTCAAAGACCTGTTTACTGGCAAGCCTTAATAGGAAGTGATCTTAAAGTGTTCTTTTAAACATGTCGGAGGCTAATGGTTTAATTTGCTCTGGGTATTGCTCTGTCTAATGAGATTTAACATGAGCTCCCCACTACATCAAGCAAACACTCATCTTTTGGAAAAAGATTGACAATTGTCAATGAGAGTACTGCAAATCTTTTAATTTGTCACAACATACATCTCAGTCCTCTTGTAGAGTCAGACTGGATTCTCTCTTTGATATATCAAGCTCGTTTACTTGTTAAAAGTACAGTGTATATGAATATTCAGCTTAATTAATTGATTAATTGCATTTATATATACTTTTAAAATATTCACATAATTTATGGGATGTTATATTCACATCATATGAAGCTTTAACATAGCAACCAGCAACATTGCAACTGGTTCATGATCACTTAATTTTCTGAAAGGAGCAAAAAGAGTATTGCCATCTGTGTTTGGTAAGTTCACAAGTAAATTCACTACAAGTGAACAAGGTGTAAGTCTGAGAAAATGATAGATTGGTTCCCTCGGGCCTGCCGTGTTCTTTTTCAGAGGCCAGACAGTGGCTCAGGTCTTCCTGGGGATCAAAGGCTGTGACTGGGTTGGTGTAGCGTACTCCCCTTTGGTTCTTAGAGCTTAAACCTTCAGCCTCAATCCTTTCTCTCCATATGAAGACAGACAGGAAGTTGTCTTCTTGTCTGTGACAGCTTCTTCACCTAACTTTATTTGACAGAGGATACCCTCCTGTTCTCTTTGCCTAAGGCAAGAACCTTCCCTGTCATTCAGTCCTAACTGCTTGCCCCATGTTACATTGATAAATCTTACATCAAAGATTTATTTCTTAATTTGACACATTTAACACAAAATACAGTCGACCTGCAGGTTTTAATTCAGGAGTCTTAGAGGTCTGGGGCCCTTAGGCACTTAACCATTGACTATTCAGTGTAGATTAAATGCTTTAAAGTTTTCAATATAATGGTTTCTTGCAGGAATTGGTAAGATTAGTGAATAGAAGAGTAAAACATTTGGTATTGCAACATACTCCATAGTTATTTAAAAAACTGACCAGGTTGTTAATAGATATGTGCATACTAAATGCAAACCAACTGGAATAAGAGTTATTTTAGATGCCATTTGTGTTGCATTGTTCTTATAAATATAAAAATTAAAAAATAATTTCCTCTAGTTTTAGCTTGTTTTCATTGACAATATGATTTTCTGAGTTTCCATTAGAGGATAGGAAGGAAGAGAAAATTGGAATTAAACTACTTAGAATGTGCACAAGACAAGCTAGCCGATTAGCTGTGTTCATGAACTCACTTTTAGTGTCATAAGTCAGAAGAATGGGTTTACTTTGTTACAACCAAAGGTGAGCAAAGTACCCAAAAATTCCAAATAATGTTTTTGAAAAATAAGAAATATTGGCAGAAGAAACACATTTTCAACCAAATCATCTTTTTAACATAAAACTTATGAAATCAGTACACCCAGTGACAATATTTCATTCTAACTGTATATTAGCTTGACCCCCAAATGTCACTGAGGGTTCATCAGAAATAAAGTAAGCTTGTACACAAAAAATAATTCTCATGTTGTCATTGGCATTAAACGTGTGTCATTGTCTAGAGCAGATTTTCTTTTTAAACAAGCTTGTACATTAGTAAGTAAGGTTAACCTTTGTCAATGGAGTAGCAAAACATTTCACTCACATAAGATTAGAGATATTTTGTCAAGATATTGCTTAAGTAAAAGCAGAGATGGCAAAAGTACTCACTTTCCGTACTTGAGTAAAAGTACAGATACTTGTGTTAAAAAA
>NW_015150656.1:1049535-1058731 GCF_000732505.1 Cyprinodon variegatus
AGTAGTAAAGTAAAGTAAAAATATCAGAAAAATCTACTTGAGTACAGTATTGAAGTATTTGTACTTTGTTACTTCCCATCTCTGAGTAAAAGTAAATACTATACTGCAGTATGTAGGTTTTTAGTTATCTTTTAAAAAAATCAGCGCACATGTTTATAATGGCTGTTGATTAACTTTAAGAACAGAACTTTTTTATTAAACAGAAATCCAGAAAATGTGATCCTGCACATAATCTTTTACTTGTACTGTAATGTGGACCGGATTCACTTTGCTTTTTATCTTCTGACTTTCTGCCTCAACAATCCAGTGTGCTTTAGATTGTCATGGAATTGGAGTAAAATTTGGCAAAAATAGACCAACCGACCAGCAGTCTCTTTTAGAGAAGCGGCTGGCACGTCTGGGACACTCCAGAAACGTGCCCAGTGCACCCAGTGTACCCAGTGGAACAATTCTGGTTGACTGTAATTGCTGAAATCAGCTGGAACTGCTGGACAGAGTGAATATTGGCCACTTTCTCTTACAATGGAACTGAGGCGTAAATTGACTGTAAGCGAGTAAATGTACTTAACTACAACTGGTTAAAACCATAGATCTTGATAACTTGCAAAGTTTGGATTGTATTATACTTAAATGGTATAAAGGGGTCTGTGATCCAATTTGCAAGTGGCACAATTGTATGGCCATCATCAGGTCACGAGAACATATAGGACTTCTTTCTAATTGCATTGTTCTGTATGTAACGCCATACTTTCCTGTCGCAAAAGAACGTACAAAGAGTAAAAGTGAACAGGATCCAGGATCAAATGTTAAGGACGGATTCTTTAATGCACTACCTTATTAAAGGAACATTTTTCTACAATTCTGTAATGGGCTCAAAAGCTTGGACCCAATATTCAAAAACAGACAGACAGTTCAAAACAAGTCTTTATTGAAAACTCTCAGCCTATGGCTGTTCGTCAGCTGGGGCGGATAAACCGGATTCTATGTGGGAATATAAACTCAGGTCAGTGACTAATGAGGGCTGATAACAATTAAGAGTAAATAGTCACTGACCTGTTTCTTAGTGGAGCTGAAGCCAGCCGAGGCCAAGGGGCACAGAGTCCTGAAGGGAATGTCCAAAGCCGAAGTCGTAGCAGAACCAATTTCACAGACCAGAAGATTAGAGAGCCGATGAGGTACAGAAGGGGAATCCAAGCTGATGTCAGAAGAACAGTACAAGTTTGATGAGCAAGTTGAATCCAGGAATCAGTCCAGAACAGAGCAGACAAGGGCAAAGCAAAACTCGAGATCCACAGGACAGAAATAGGTCACAATCAGATATCAGAACAACATAACGCTAGAGTTACTCACACAAAACAGCTTTGATATTCTGGCACTGGTAGCTGGAAAAGACACAGCATATATAGGAGCTGAAAACAGGTGGATCGATAAGCAGTAATGAGAAACCGGGCAGAGTTAAACAGGTGAGTGGAATGAGCAATCAGGCCAGCCACCAGTGTCAGGATCATGACAGAACCCCCACACCCCTCAAGGGTGGATTCCAGACGGGCTGATCTGGGTGATCCCTGTGGAAAGCACTACTGAGGTCCTTATCCAGGATGAACCGGGCTGGAACCCAGGACCTCTCCTCAGGTTCCTACCCCTCCCAGTCTACTAAATACTGAAGCCCCCGGCTTCTCCCCCTAGATCTGAGAAGATGGCGGACCGTGTAGACCGGGTCTCCATCAATTAACCGGGCAGGTGGAGGTGACCCAGGGGTGGGCACAAAACCGGAGGTCCTTACAGGTTTAACCAGGACACATGGAAAGTGGGGTGAATTCTTAAGGTACGAAGGAGCTGGAGTTGGACAGCCATCAGGTTCACCATGTTAACAATAGCAAACGGCCCAATAAAGCGGCGAGCCAGCTTCTTGCTGTCGATCTTAAGAGGCAGATCCTTAGTTGAGAGCCAAACTCTCTGGCCCACCCTATAAGTGGGCGCCAGATCCCTCTGGCAGTTGGCAGCCCTAGCTTGACCAAGCAGGGCCTAAGAAATGGCTCTCCTGGCCCTTCTCCAAGCCCGCTGGCACCTAAGGGCAGAAAGGTGGGCAGAAGGAACCTTAGACTCCTTCTCCTGTATGGGGAACACTGGGGGCTGAAAACCAAAAAACGACATAGAATGGAGAGAGTCCAGTGGTGCTAGAGTTAGCAGAGTTTATGGCATGCTCGACCCAAGGGAGTTGGCTGGCCCACTTAGTAGGATCAGCCTCACAGAGGATGCAGATCTTTTTCTCGATCTCCTGGTTGGCCCTCTCTGTCTGACCATCTGTTTGGTTGGTGAAAACCGGATGAGAGACTGACAGAGAACCCTAACAATGAACCAAACTCCCTCCAGAACAGAGAGACAAACTAGGGACCCCTGTCAGAAACAATGTCAGCGGGGAGACCATGGAGCCGAAAAACCTCACGGGTGAGGACCTCCCCCATTTCCTTAACTGAGGGGAGTTTGGGCAGAGGGACCAAATGCATCATCTTAGAGAACCTGTCTATGATTGTAAGGATGACAGTGTTACCGTCAGAACAAGAAAACCAAGTAACAAAGTCCATGGCAATGTGGGACCAAGGACAGGACGGGATGCGTAATGCCCGGAGGAAACCAAAAGGTGGTCTTTTGGATGCTTTGGATTGGTTAGATTGTGAGCAGACTGCCATGAACTCCAGCACATAAGCAGACCGAGAAGGCCACCAAAGCTGCAAATGAACAATGTGAATAGTCTTAGTAATTACAGGATGACAGAACAGATGAGAACAATGACAAAACTCAAGGACCTTCCCTCTCAGGGCATTTGGAACAAACAGATCAAACTTAGCTGTGTGTTTTTGGTTGTTGTTTAGTCAATAGTCAAACTGACCTTGAGCAAGTCTGATCTCTTATGACTAATTACGTGCATGAAAAATTTTGTATATTATTATCCTGGCACCACTATGATTCACAGTAGGGGTGGCATTGGCCTGTGATAAGCAAAGCCTTGATTCCTCTAAATGTATTACTTGGCTTTCACCCCGAAAAGTTTAATCTGTGCCTCATAACAACACATTTTTTTTTTAGGTTTTCCTGCAGGTTTCTGCCTTTGGATGGAACCTGGGTCCCTCTCCTGATATTGAGTTTGGTACCTCTTTGAATCTCTGATCTTGTTGCATGGACTCCTGTTTACCTGTTTACCGCTTCGCCTTCAGGAAACTCCTGTCTACGTTCATCCGCTTGGATCTGCTCGTCAGCCAGTTCAACAGCCTTCTAGGCTTCGGCTTCTGGAACTCTCTGGAGTTCAACTGGATTCCATTCCTTCTTCTGGACACAGACTGAACTCTAAAAAAAGATCAACTAATTAACTATTTACACATAGAATAGAGAGAGACAAATTAAAGTAGCTGAAAACCATTACCAATAAAATGATGCATGTATATTGATGATATAACAGTTCCTTAGGGATTTTAAGTTTTTAAGAGAACCAAATGATCTTGAATAATTAAATTTAAATAGCTTTTAAACTTATTTATTTTATGTATTAATATTTTATATGTATTTATTTATAATATTCGAAATATATTTAAACAAATACATAATGTAATTAACAGCTAGATATAATATTATCACTATGATTCATTTTTGGAAAAATCAATAACATTAAATATAAATGAATATAATGGATATGAATTGAGTTCTGAAGTTATTTAACATTTTCTAAAGAAATAAGAAAACAGAGTTTGGAACTCTTAAAACAGTTTAGGGAAACTTTATGTATTAACCCCAGGGGATGCAGACAAGAAACAGGTGAGTGGAACAAAAAATATTTATTTTATGTAGAACTGATTTACAACTTTACTTGTAAATCGGCTTGCATTTGTTTTTGCTACATGCAGGTTTTTTCTCTATCATTTGATATTTGTGGTAGGGTCATTTGTGGTATCATTTAAGGTATCTGCACATCTATGTATTTGCAGCCCATTTGCACTTTGCTTCTTTTTATTTTCTACAATGCAGCATTCCTTTGCATGTGATTTTTTGTATTTGTGAGCTACTGCAATTTTTTGTTTTTTTAAGCATAGTTTCAATTTTTTTGCTACCATGATTTTGTTTGCAGTACCCTCCTTTTTGTATTTGAAGAATATATTTACAGTGTTTTTGCACCCGTTAGCAAACTTAGAAAACACATAAAACATCAACTTTATATCAGTGTTTAAAATATTATTGAAATAAAGTTTGCCATCACTTTGTTAATACTTCTCAGAATTTGTTTGCATATGGTCCACAAGAGTACTAGCATGTTTTAGTTGCTATCTGACATGTTAGCCTAGGTTTCTGTTCAGTCTTTAAAAACAGTATCACTAATGACAGATGTTCACAGTATGTATGCTTTAGGAAATTTCATTTGCTGGTTGGAACATGGGCCAAAAGGCTCAGTGAAAAACATAATGGTTGAAAACAAAACAATAATGGACAGGGTGCCTATCCCTGTTGGCAGTGGGGTAGATACGCTATTGAATATTTCTGCCTCTTGGATCTATCTCACCAAGTGAAGAATGTGAGGAGTTATAGAAGCTTGAGATAAGCTGATATAGCTAAAACTCCATGAAATTGAGGAATAGGATTATGAGGTCCATGCATAAGTCCACAGCAACTCTCCTTGAAACAGAGTATCTTTACACAAACTCTCTCTTTTTCTGTCCTGCAGATAATTATGAGACATTATTTCTAGGGTTTGTAAAAATTCTTTCATTGCCTATTTGCTTTGCCAGTGACACACCCACATTTCAACACAGTGGGTCAGTAATGTATATGTTAATTCTGTTTTATTTTTCTTTCTTTTCAGTTATGATCCCCTTGTCCTTTAGTTTATTTATTTTGACATGCACATAATTTGAAGTGAACTAATTTACCTTTATTGAATTGCTCTCAGAACAAGTAATCAATAAGACAGCTAAAGGACAAGCACCTAGCAGAAGACCAATGGGTGTTAACATCTTCCATATCTGAGAAAATGTAAGCAAAGGAAAACTGCCCCAGAGATCAGCAAATAGAAAAAAAAGATGGTAAATTGCTCCTTCTGAATCAGGGGTTAGTGTTTTTTTTTTTTTTTCCTTTCACTTGGATGATAGTTGGATAGAGAGGGAGATGGAGAAACAGACTAATTTTCAGGTTATTCAAAAGCCTATCGTAACGAGACCTTAAAATTAAAGTTTGAAGTAATCTTTCATTAAAACTAACTGAAGTTCAGGTAAATATTTGTATAAATGTATTGTATTATAGATTTGATTGAATTAAAAGTGTTAAAAAACAACAACAATTAATAAACATGTTTAGCTTGAAAGGTTGTAAAAAAGATTTAGATGAAAAATTAATTATTTCCCCTCTAAAGAACTGCTGAACTACATTCTTTTCTCTGAGGAACTGGCCAATCAGTGAGCTAAAGCATTAGTTGACCATGCCTACATCCTGTTAACTACTTCCTTTCAGTGAAACCGCTAAATGGCTGTATTTTTGAATGCAAGATTCTAAACTTAAAATCATTCATAGGAGTAGCGTAATCAGCAGAGAACGGTCACGAACAGGTTTCGTGGTTTAGAGAAATCTTTCAACGGTCAGGAGTTGTTTTGCTACCAAGACTTGATATGGGTGGATTTTGAGTTAAACCCATTGCAGAATCAAATGATTTGGGTAGAGTTGAATCTGCAGCGGACATTATTGCCCTACATGCAGATTCCCAGTGTGAGCTGGGTGGCGAGCCAAGTGAACTGTGAACTTGGATTTGATGCAGTCTCATCTCCCTTCCCTCACAGAGTGTGAGGTAGGACTGTTGAACACTGATTATTGGCATTGGTTCTGGTACCAATACAAAGAATCAAGTAGAGAGGGCCCCAACGAAAAAGTGGGTTGAGAACTGTTATTTATCTTTTCTCCTAGAGAACTCTTACCGGCTCTATTATTTCCATTTTGTATTTATTTTTTTAAATATGCATTTATGCTGTTTAAATTCAAATGTTATTCTGTATGTGAAGTTGTTGTCATTGTTTTAAAAAAAGTGTTTATAGTAACTCAAATCTCTGATGTCTGTCATTATTGAGGTCAAACCGCAGGCTCTTAAGGCTTAGCATCTCTTGTTACAGGTCCTATTATTGTTGTAAATTTGACTTAGACAAATTTTATTGTCACTTTGTATACACATACTGTATACAAAGTGAAATTTCATTTTGTGTACACTCTGTTTATTAATGACCAGGAAAACCAGACGGGAGATGATCTGAATGTGCGAGTCAATAACCTTTAGAGTTCAGTCTGTGCCCAGAGAATGAGGTTGATACCAGCCTGGGTCAGAATGAGGCAATCAGAACACTATAAGTAAAGCTAGAAAAACTGTCACACCAAAGGCTCGAGAATAATCTGGCACTGATGGCAGGGGCCAAGCATCTTAAATAAAGGTAGGAGCAGGTGAATCAGATGAGCATTAATGAGAAACCGGGCAGAATTAGACAGGTGAATAAAATGAGCAATTAAGCCAGTCATCAGCGCCAAGATCATGACAGATGAAGATGATCTTAGATGCCAAACTTTGGAGACTTTTTTATTCATCCTATATGATGGTAACACTAGGGTATACACAGGCCTGTAAAAATACCAGATTCATGAAAGGTGCGAAAGAGTGAGACCAGGATAAATATGTTCAGAACTTTTTTGTGACCTAACATACATGGTACATAGGTCATAACTATTTGTACGATATGGTACAACTGTGTTTAAAAGGAAACAGGAATAATTTAAATGGAAATTGAAAATGCTAAAAGACATGTTCATATATTTAACCCATTTCGATTCAACCTAGAGTGAGATGAGAATAATTATAGTCTTTGTCATTAAATTTTAAATCGATGCCATTTCCCTTACCTGCCTATTGCACATCACAATAACAGCTCATTCAAGCTCTTATAGCTTTGGTCAGTTTAATTCAGTTGAATAAAAAACTGTTGGAAACTTACAGACCCATCTGTTGTTCTGTTAAATTAACATAGCAAGCATTATATTTCTGGGCTTGGAGGAAATCACATACATTAAAGACTGCAATAGTGTTGATACTTTTTTGAAGATCTCTTTATATAATGACATGAAAACTAAAAATGCAGCAACAACTTTAATGAATTGGCTTGGAAGCAGGGCATAATACAAAATGTTGAAAAATAAATTCTTTTTTTATTTTAATACTTGTTTTTAAATTTCACATCACCTTACAATTCTGCATATTTTTGTACACTTATCTGGTAATACTAATAATAAAAATGGATTGAAGGTTGTGGTAATAGTGAGTGTAAATATTGAACATTTAAAGCACTATGGATGTGTTTGCAAGAGGCTGTATTTGCCTACAGGTGTAACAGTAAACTATTGCCTTCACTGTGACAATGCTACTGGAGCAAATCGCAGTGCAGTACATCAAACAGGTGAAAGATTGGAAAAACAAATTAGTGATGCAGCTTTGAAAATAAGCTACAATTTTGTTAATTAAATAACATCTTATTCTAAGATATCTTTTTGTGAAGATTTGCACACTAAAGCAAACATGATGAGCCCTATAAAGTTAAAGCTAATTTATTCAAGCCATGAGGAAAAAGAGCAACAAAAATGGTTTCTGATGTAGCTGGAAATTTGGATTAACAGATTTTGGCAGATAGTTAAGGGATTTAGAGATAAAAATGTTGATGTTTTACTCAGAACTGTCAAAATCTCTGACACCGATCAACATCAGTGTTTACAAAATATGGAAAATCAGATCTTATAATAGTTAGAAGGTATTACATTTTGTTACTTTTTTGAACCACACCTCCACGAAAGCCAATCGGCATTCAAAGTTCGTCTTAAAAGGCCTCCGATCCGCTCTTGTCTGCTCCTGTGGGCAGGCGGCGGATGCGCTGTGTGACTTCATTCAGGAGACACCGTTTCAACCCACCTCCAGCCCCTCCTCCATCATCGTAGCTAAAGCCGGGCGTACACTGTGTGATTTTTTTTCAATCGTTGCACGCAGCTGCTCCTCAAACTATGATTAACCACAGGGTTTAGTCGTACAGTGTGAGCTCACAGGTCACAATTTATTTTCGGCCCAACGCTCTCATGCGATCTACCTGCTCACACTGTACGACTAAAAACCACGTAGGACTCAACAGCAAGATGGAGCTGCTCTGACTCGTCTATCCAGAAGCCAAACAAATAGAAGGGGGATATTAAGCTCACCNACTAAAAACCACGTAGGACTCAACAGCAAGATGGAGCTGCTCTGACTCGTCTATCCAGAAGCCAAACAAATAGAAGGGGGATATTAAGCTCACCATAGTGAACTGCGCTGCTTTGTCAATTTGTGCAATTTTGAGCTGAAAGTCTTAAAAAGAAAAGGCGACGACGTATTAGGAAAAAAGACATGGCTGAGCAAACGTGGCTACTATGGCCTGTCAATTTTACAGACAGAACTGCATTTCTCTCATTGCATCACTGCCACGCTGCTGTGTTTACATCTGAGAGGAAGAATAAACAGAAGAATCTTTCTTAGCGCATGCGCCCTGAGCGATTTGCCCACGTAAATCAAACGTGTTTGATATTCTCCCGACCTCATGATTCCTGATCGGGAGGTGGTCATGAGAGGCTGATCGCTGCACGTACTGCCCTGTACACTACATGACTCACGACGCACGATCAGGCTGAAAGTCGGCCCGATCTGAAAATTCTCGCGCGACTGGAAAATTGCCCCGAAAATCGCAGTGTAGGCCGGGCTTTAAGCTCCATCAGAGTATCATTTCCCCCAGATTCTACTGTGTTCCCTGTCTCATCTCAACTAGTCCGGCAGAAGACCGCCATGTTGAGCCAGGTTCAGCCAGAGGTTTCTTCCCAATGGGGAGTTTTTCCTCTCCACTGTCACTTCATGCTTGCTCATCAAGGATAGGTTCCCTCAACCTGTGTTATCCAACTGGACTTTCATCTTCCAGATCCCTGGGTGAAGCTCTTGTATCAGCTCATGCAATCCACTGAATCTCCCCATAAAGCTCAGCATACCGTTATGCTAACCAGCAGTCTACAGACTGACTAGCTTCATCTAGAATAGAATTTAAAATCCTCCTTCTCACATATAAAGCCTTAAATGGCCAAGCTCCATCTTATATCAGAGATCTGATTGTTCCTT
>NW_015150656.1:1062764-1079532 GCF_000732505.1 Cyprinodon variegatus
GAACACGTCAAAGCGGCTGGTCCTATCTAAGAAAGTGTTTAACTGTTGAAACACTGCTTTTTCAATAATCTTACTGAGTGCCCTATAAAGTTTTTTCACCAATAGTCACTAGTCCTATAGTTAATAGTCAATAACTTAAATAGGCATAAACTAACTTGAAACACGATACAATTTATTTACAGCATAAAAGGTGAGTTATTATAGCCTTATATCAATATAAATATATATATATATATATATATATATATATATATATATATATATATATATATATATATAAAATTAGCTTTCAGGAGACTTCAGTAGAATCAATGTTAGGCCCACTTAACCACCACTAGCTCAGATTTTCTCATTAACTTAGATAGAGGCTGGAATTGCTCAACCAATATGCTGTAAGTGAATTAAAATGTGTTTTTGCAAGTATTTAAAACTTTTCCAGTAAAATTATTAACTTAAGAGCAGTGGAGGCTTGTGGACTTTTCCCCAGGGGTGGCTATAACTTTAAAGAAGTCATATAGCAAAAACAATCTCAAATATACCAAGTTATCACTCCAGTGTATCCATATGAATATAAATACAGTATATATAATTTCATGTACAGGTCTAGACCAGGTCCTGGAAAAAGACAGTGTGTACCATGTACATTTGTCTTTGGACAGCTGATTAATTTTTATGTTCGGCTGATCAGGTCCAAACCCTTTCACCTCCTGCTTCTCTTGGTAAGTTTACCTTAACGGACTTTGCTTCATTTCATTTTCCGTGCACCATCTCTCTCTCTCTCTCTCTCTCTCTCTCTCTCTCTCTCTCTCTCTCCCTCTCCTAAAGTCTGCAACTTCCGAGACTCAACCTGTCAATCAGCCACACAACAACTGTGACGCTCTCCCATCTTTTTGCATTGCAGAGGACCTGCCGACCATGTACAACTTTTGAGAGTCTATGGCCAAAGATTTTTGCGCTCCGAGGATAAAATACGTCACCAATCCAACGATGAACGAAACAGCTCTACTAGTCATTAAAGATTAAATATTTATCTCGCACATCTAAAAAAATATATTAACGTATTTCAAAATATTTCAATTTTATAATTTCATTTTTATTTGTGTTGTTATGTCTTAATCAAGGTCCTTGGGTGGGTGGGGCCTCCTTCTTTATGGAACAAAGCCTAAAGCAGCATAACTTCTACCTTCCTTCTGCATTTTCAGAAGTTTCACTTTTTCTTTATCCTCTGCCTTTTGGGCATGTCCGCACAATTAACATTGTGGGCTTTGCGGTGGAGAAGATTTGCAAACATAACTTAACTTAACGCAACCAGAACTTATTCTGTACAATGCTGTTCAGAGTCGAAGCACAGAGGACATTGATTGACTCTGGTGTCCTGTCCCTTAGCCAATTGGGACGGGGAACACAATGTGCTTTCACGCACAGTAAAAAAGGATTTAAAAAACTGCACTAAAAAACTAGGCGAAACCGTAAAGCCGTAAAAGGTGAACTGCATTATAGCGAAGGTTCACTATATACATTTACACCCAAAATTTTACTATCAGCATCAATGTAAAGGATAAAATAATATATGTTTTTGTTATGTTGGGAAAATTTTACTACATTTTGGGCACTTAGAGGTCCTTGTAGGGACAAATTACTGTTCACAATGAGGAGAAGTTATCTCCTGGGGATGAGGGTTCGGTTTAAGACTAAGGTGTAAATTCAGGGTTAGGTTTAGCATAAGACATGTGTTCGTAATGGTTATGGGTATAGTAAGGGTCAGGATCATAGAAACAAATGCAACATGAATGGAAGTTAATTGAAATTTGTGTGGCCATTTTCTGTAACCTCGTTTAAATGATTTCCCAGGAATCTGCTACATTTTGGAGACCTAAATGTACTTGTAGGGACCAACCATTGCTTCCCTTGAGCAAAGGTTCTCCTATTGGAATGGGTTTGCATTTAGGCAAAGGTATGGGTCAATGTTAGGAAATAGAAATAAATGAGAAATGAATGGAAGTCAATGGAAAGTGTTTGTGTGTGTATTCAATATGTTTGAACTATTATTAGTAAGCAGGAAATACTTAAAGTTAGTAGAAAAACAGGTCTTATAACATGTATGTACTGTGTTTTGGATCATCAAAGAGACAATATACTACAAATTATGAACTTATAGCAAACATGGACAGAATAATAATAAGAAAACGGTACACACAGTGTGTTTTAATATCAGGTGTCAAGTACAACTTTTGATTTGCTTAACTTTATGAGTAGTTTAGATTAAAGGGTGGTCTTCTGTAGAGTCTTACATGTCAGAGCAAAACAAAAAAATCATTATCTTTGACATGTTCTTAAATTGTTACTAAAACGGATTCTACATTGTCATATGCATGTGTGTTCAATACTAAGTATATACCTGCTGCATCCACAGGATTTACGGGAAAAGAAGCAGAAAAGATTTGCTAACCGAAACATGCAAGTATTTTTTCAAAACAGTTTGAACACAAAACAGGAGTTTTGGCCCAGTAAATTGGCCTACAGTTTATTTCAAGTGATATTAAGAAAAAGTGGCAAAGTTAGTTTTAAATTAGACTCTACAGGTCTCACCTGTCAATTAATTAAAATATTGAAGTTCATCTGAGAACATCTTGTAATGGATCAACTACAGCTTGCTTTGAGGCATTTGTAGGAGAAAACCCCTTCTCTCTATAAAGAAGATGACAGTTTGAATTGGGGTAGAAAAGGTGAATCAAATTTCATCTTTCAGACCATGACCTTACATCAGATGAGACCAAGCTAAAAGTCTTTAGCTATAATAAACTGCTGGGCACTGTTTATCTGCACAAACATCTCAAAGCGGGCCAGCAGGAGTGAAAGAATAATGATTTGGGCTTAATTTGCAGACATATAACCTCAGCTTTTGGGAATCCATTCAACTCCGATCTCTTGTATATCATGCTTTTCCAGGATGTATAAAACTTTTAAAACTGATCAGGAACCAGGAAATGGATGCAATAAAAAAATAAGGTAAAAAGAGGAAAATATTGTTGCTCATTTTAACATAGTTCTAGACAATGTATTCAACTTTTCCACATACAACTTACCTGCTTTGGCATTTTCTTTTTTAGCAAATAATGGAAGTGTTGAACTTGCTGTGCTCTTTAAAAAGTTGAATTTAGTTATAAACAATGTTAGAACCTGGTAAAGAGAAGAGCCCTTTATAATCTCTTCAAACATAAAACTGTATAAGTGAACGAGGCTGTACTTGTCAATGGAGCTAGATATATATAAAAAAACATATTTAATCATAAAATAAATAATATAAACCATATCACCAAAATCTCAGCCCATATCAATGTTTTTCCTGCTCACAATGCCACAACTCTGAATCAGCATTACGATCAAGAAACATCAAAGCTCGAACAAAACAAAGCTGGCTTCCAATTCTACTTGAACAAAAGTAACCAAACATCTTGGTAGATAACATCGTGTTTGAGAGGCAACATACAAAGTTCCAAGTGAAAAGAAGAGCTACCAAAATAACTGGTCATTCCTGATTTCTTTTTTTAAATTCTTTCAGCGGAAGCAAGAAGCAGGCAGTTTGCCACCAGTAGGAGGTTCTGCTGCCTGGAGCTAACGGGAGCATCAAACCAAGCCATCTGTGTGTGTCTGTTTATGTATGTTGAGCTGCTGTTGTTGCTGCTACTGCTGCTACCTCTATACAACTTGCCACCTTCTCCTCCCTTCTCTGGCCTAATCAACAAAACAGCCTCAGCTGCCCCTTCGGATCCCCTGCCAGGGTCCCTATCATCCTCTGATCAAATATTAATGTGTGATACTGAGCTTGCTCACTAATCCAAAGCCAATTAATATTATCTGTCAATTATTTACAGATCCTGAGGTGCGGAGGCAGATCCCCCAGGACTGCATCGGCCAGGTTCAGAATATGTAATTAACTTCCTCTTTTGCCCCCCCACCCCCCCAGCAAGCCATAGCCAGTCCTCATTCTTTCCCCCTCTTCCCCTTTCATGTTTTCCATCATTTTCCTTATCTTTTCATCTCCTCCATTCCTTTTTTCTTTATGTGTGTCTTTTAAAGCCTAAATGGTTGTCTTTTCAGTGGTTCAGGATGCTGCACGGGCATTAGCATTGCTGATGTATCTGACATTGTGGGACAAGTGGCGGCAGGGGAGCTTTTTTCTGCCAGGGCTTTGTGTCTGCCTCTCACTCATACAGAGCAGTCTGGGAATACTGTTATTAGTTTTTATCACTGATGTGCAACAATATGACATATGTTTCAAATCTCAGCACCTAGTGATGCGGGTTGTTAGCTCCAATCACTTCCATTTTTTTCCCCATTTTTGCTTTTGCCATGTGCCTTCGTTAGAGGTATTCAAGCAAGTGGTGCAGAAATACATTCACCTCAGAAATCCCGCAGTATTTTACTTTCTTTGTTACTGTCTCAAAGAAGCACCCAACAAAGTGTTAATGAAGTTTTAACTGCAAAAATCTTCAGCAAGAAGTCTTCCTCTAGTAGACAAGGATGTCCCATCCGGAAAATTCTGTGGAAAAGTCAGATCAGACAAACTTTTTTTTCTTTAAACAACATATATACTTGGTTAAAAGGTCAGATTAAAATTGTCCCCAGAAATATTTCTGCTCGTTTCCAACTGCAATTCAATATTTCGCAGGGTTGTATCGAATGGGCGACTGTCAATTTTTAAAGAATTCATAGTCCTTGATTATTCTTAACATCTTGGCATGTGATTGCAATTCATGTTGGAAAATTATTCAAGATCAGTCAGATTGGAAAGACAACATCTTTAAGACTTTCCTCTTAAGTCTTGTGGCTGATTCCCGGTCTCATGTCTTGACTTTGGAAGGGCCATACTGTACCAGCTTATAGATCAAACCATTCAACTGTAACACACTAAGCCTGATTCTGCTGGAGGTTTCTTCCTGTTTAAAGGAGGTTTTCCTCTCCATTGTTGCTACAAGCATGACTGGTTTGCGGGTTTGCTTTCGGGTTATGCAGTTATGCAGGCGATGCAATCAGCTGGTTTTCCTTAGATACAATACTTTGAACAAATCTGACTGCATGGTCCTGTTAAATTTTCTATGTAAGGTGCCTTGAGATGACATGTGTTGTGAATTGGCACTATATAGATAAAATGAATTGAACTGAACTATATATCTAAGGTAGTTATTCTAATGAAAAAAAAAAAATTAGAACTGTAAATTTAGAGTCATTTTTACTATTTTTCAAGGCTGCAATATTAAAAGATGAAATTGTCCAGTGAGCTTTTTCCAAATGAAATATCTTTTTGTTTTACACTTGTGTAAACAAAATGACAAATAAAATCAGTCTAAAAAGTCTATTGGGATGTGGACCTCAGCCCCAGTCTTTGTGTTTTCTCCCATGTGTTTCCTGTATTTAGCAACGTGCCTTTAAGGGGAGATTCATGGAAATGTCTAGTGCTACTTTTGTATCACTCTTAAAATTCTGCTTGTAGAACAAAAAAGTTTAACTGTGCAATAATCCCTCCTGACGTAAGATGTGCCCCTTGGCTGCTGCTATAGCACATACTCAGTTTACTGACCCTGTTTTTTTTTTAGGTTGGTGGCCATGTCATTGTAACTCTGCAGTTCTACCATAATCTTTCCATAATCTTATGTTGGACTGAACAAATTTTTCTGGGAATTTTTAACGCTTGGAATACTACAAAACTTCCCCTTGACCTGTGGGCTGTTTTTTGATTCTTACTAATCTATACTATTAACCATAATTTACTATTCTCTAACAAACTTCTAAAGCCTTTATAGCAGTATAAAAAAATTAAAAATTACACACAGGTATGCTCTGCTTTATAATAATTGACTTGTAGAAAATTGCTTTGACTGAATTTTATATCGATTTATGGGAGTTGACATGAATAATATCAGTGGTTATTACAATTTTCCTGCTTACAATAATGAGATTCTTCATGCTGGTTCATCAAATGAAATTCCAATGAATTAAAGTTTATTAACAATCCCCCAAGATATAAAAAAAAAACATATGTAAATTCTTAAATAAACTCAAACATTTTCTGTTCTTAAACAATTTGGGGAGTGTATAAAAAGCCTGGCCTTTCTGTAAATGGGTACAGGGTGGCTAAAATCATGGGTTTAAAAGTTAAATAGTTGCTATTGTCCCTTCCTTACGAACAATAGGAACAATGTATCGGTTTGCTTCTATACACAAATATATCTAGTAATGAAGACAAAAAGATTTACTGAAGATACAAGACATTGCCATTTTCTTTCAAAGAACACAATGTTTTAGACTAAGAGAAAAACTATTTTAAGTTCATCCACACCAAAAAAAATCTTATTATCATTATAGTTTTTTATTTGGATTTATAAAACATTCAAACATGTGGAACGCTGTAAATGAAGTACAACTTACAGTTTTATACGCGAGTATTATTAATGATAAGCTGCATATTATCAGCCATAAGAAACTTACTAGAAGGCAGGGAGGGCACAATCTGAGGCTATTTTATGGGATTGATAACCAAATAACCATTTTGTAAAAGTTGAACACATCCAAAGACGGGGCACCCACTTTTAAATGCAAATTGCACCACATTGGAATTTACTTTGGTTCTGAAATAGTCTTGTGTTAGCCTAAAGCCCGGCGTACACTGTGCGAGTTTCGGGGCAAATTAACAGTCGTGCGAGTATTTTTCGATCGTGCCAACTTTCAGCCTGATCGTTCGTTGTGTAGTGAACAGGGGGTTACGAGCGGCGATCATCCTGCCACAACCACCTCCTGATCAGGAATCGGGAGGTCGGGAGAACATCAAACAAGTTTGATTTTCTACAGTAAATCGCTCAGTGCGCATGCGCAAACAAGGATTCTTTTTTAATATCTCCTCTCGGATTAAAACACAGCAGCGTGGGATGCAAATAGTGAAATGCAGCTCCGTCTGCAAAATTGACGGACCGCAGCAGCCACACCTGTACAGCCACGTCCTTTTTCCAAATACGTCGTCGCCCTTTCTTTCTAGGACCCTCAGCACAAAATTGCACAAATTGACAAGGCAGCACAGTTTACTGTAGTGAGCTTAATATCCCCCTTCTATTTGTTTGGCTTCTGGATAGATGAGTCAGAGCAGGTCCATCTCACTGCGGAGCTGAGTCCGATATGGTTTTTAGTCGCACAGTGTGAGCAGGTAGATCGCATCAGAGCGTTGGGCCGAACATAATCGTGAGCTGCTGCTCACACTGTACGACTAAACCCTGCGATTAGGCATACACTGTGAGCAGCAGATGTGTGCAACGATTAAAAAAAAATCGCACAGTGTACACCAGGCTTATTATGTCAGCTGACCTCACTCAGTCTGTGCTTCTTAGCTCTTTATTTTGCATGCATGATGCCATATACTTTACGCTATGTCTGTGAATTAGTCTTTAAAAATAATTGAGTTGCTTTTTTTTGTCAATATAGCACGCAATATATTTCAGCACATGACTTTTTGAAATGTGAAATACAACAAACACTGCAAAACGACAGCGTCATCTACCTAATAGAGAATCACTACACTGAAATTTCACATTGAATTACTTTTCATTTACTCTACTTTCTATTTTCAAATGTTAGACAAAATGTCAATGGCTAACTCAGTCAATATCTTCGAGTAAGTCCGAGATAGCCACACTAATGTTACACTACATACAATACTATAGAATACATTGGCAAATATATGGATTTTCTTGGTGAGTACCTCCATAGACTGTGAAATTACAGTACATGTGAAATGTCTTCCCAGAGCTGCAGCCATATGCTACACTATTAGGCTTTTTTTGACGCGTCTCCATGGGAGTGTAGAGTACCAATATGGTGGCCGGTGGCTTCACTTTTTTTGGGCTATCAATTAAATTCAATTCAGTTTATATATATATAGCGCCAAATTCACAACACAAGTCATCTCAAGGCCCTTTACAGTTCAACCAAATCATACATTCAAATTGATTCAAAGTTTTCTATCTAAGGAAAACCAGTTGATTGCATTGACTCATTGACTCAAATACAATTCCTCACAATAAGCATGCTTGTAGCGACAGTGGAGAGGAAAAACTCCGTTTTAACAGGAAGAAACCTCCAGCAGAACCAGGCTCAGTGTGAGCGGCACATCTGCTGAGGCCGACTGGGGTTCAAGGAGACAGAAGCAGAGATACAAAAAGCAGCTGTAAAAGGCGGCCCCGTCCAGGAAACACACAGCCAGACAGACGAGCTCCGAGCCAGCTCCCATGCCAGAGGACGAAGAGAGCACATCCAGCCAGTCACGGTCAGAGAAACAGGACCACACTGGAAAACAGACTGATCTCCAGCAATCCAGTGAATAAATAGAGATCAGTGTTTTTCCCCCTCTATTTTAGATGCAGTTCTGATCTTCCTGCTAGTTTTTCTGGCCAACAATCACCCAGTTTGGATAACCCCATGCTTCATGACAGGGGGGTCATAGATTTCCTAGATTTACATCTTATGTTGAATGTGCTTTAAAAACATCAGTACCAACACCAGATTTCTCGCAGACAGAAGCAGACAGAATTGATGAAGACTCTTTGAAAGATGTTTAGCATAATCAGCAAAAATTTATTGAAAGTTACATCTGATTCAAGCTATATTAGTGGTAACTTAAGTAATCTTTTTTCCAAATACTTTTTAAGTCTCAGTTGAGCAATTTCTTGTAATGCTAGTTTTACTCTTATCTGAATAAAAATATAAAGTAGAGGTTATAAATAATTTGAAGGGCACAGAGACCGATCCAAAATTTTGAAAGCATATAAGGACTAAAACTTTCCTTTCTGATCCATTTCAATCTTACACAAGAAAAAGAACTCTTCTCAAATATAGCCAAAAATATAATAACATACCCACCAACAGTTGGTCACCTGGAGATTGATTTTTCGTTTTTTTGTTGCTTTGGGTTATGTGGTTAAGTATTTACAGTAGACATTGGTGGTAGCTCATTTTAGATCCCTTGTGCCCTAAAACCAATTTGCTTACCTACACATAAGAGAAGAAGAAAGAATGCAGACAAAATACAGCATAAACAGAGTGGGTGTTGCTTCGGTCTGTGTATTAGTTGCTTCTGAACTCAAACCACCTCCTTGGACCCACTTTGTCCTAATGCAGCTGCAGACTGGCTGGAACAATAAGGTGTTGCAGAAGTGAGACAATTCTCTTTTTCTGGAGTCTTAAAATATGTTGCTTTACAATCGCATTAATTATTATTTTATGATGGACAAAGTAGACTTAATATTTTCTCTCTGTAGTGTTAAAACCAAGAGATTTACTGTTAGATTAATCAAAAAATAATAATTTTGATCAGGTGATTACTGCTGCAGCATGTGGCTCCCCCTTGTTAGGTGTGCCTTGTAACTCACATCTCTAAAGCAGTATTTGATACGTAAATTCAGTGTCTGATCAAAAATTATACCCTAACGAGCTAAAGCCTCTGCTTTCCCACACCTTTCCTCTACTGATAATTTACTTCATCTTCTCCCCCAATATTCTTTTCCCCCTCTTCTTGTCTCCTCTTTGACAAAGTCACTGTGCAGTCTTGATTTTTTTTTTTTTTCCAGGTTTTATCCTTTTCGATCAGCAACTGCAGTATATTTTGTTAGAGCTGTTGTTGTGAAGCACATTTGTCATACTGGAAGCTTGATGTTTAAAGCAGGGCTCCTTTGAAGTGGCTGATGCAGGGCCTTTTTAACTGAAAGGCAAAGGGATGACGGTCACCCATGATCTGGGAGTATTTAAATGACTGACCTCTAGATGACAGACGTAGCCAACTGCGCTATGAATAAACAGCAGCTTGATGTGGTGCTTTACTCTGTGCTTTGTTCAGGTGTTGATATCGTGTTCCTATCATACTGCCTGTTAAATGACTGAAGGTCACTGGTGTCTGAGGGATGATGCTGTGATCCATTTAGCTAAGAGCTGAGAGACTGGTGACGAGTATAGCTCACAAAGCCAATTGCATTGATGTGTGTGTGTGTATTTGTTTCTGTGAGAAGATTTCTCATTGTATCTTCAAACCTGTATGATGATATACTGTCTTACCTCAAAGCTACAGACAAAGTGATTTACTTGCTTCTGTCCTAGCAGACACATAGTGCATTCAACTGTGAGGATGTGTGTTTGTGTATGTGAGTCTCTGGATGTGTCTTGACTGATTTGCAACATAATTGAGATTAACTAAAGGCCCTCTAAGCCTTCATATATTTTCAGAGACAACATTAAAGGATTTATAAGCATAATGCAACTGAACTTTATCAAGTTTAAAACCACATAATAAATAATGCTGATTGGTAGAAATTCCTCAGCCTTACTTAATTTCATTTAAAAACAAAAAACTGTTTGGTTCTAGTTTACCCAAGTATGGACCCAAATGCAGAGGAAAATGAAGCAAAAATTGAGGTGTTTAGTAAAGAAAATAAAAATAAATAGATAAAGAAGATAAACAAGGATCATAATAATATTAACTAGAACTGCAAGCAGTTATTCACAGGTTCTAAACCCAACCCAATATGCAAGATATATGGGCACTTCCCCGGTCGGCCAATGAGGATTTTGGTGTGTTTTTTTTGGACCAAACCGACAGCGATGAGTTTTCCCACTTGAGCCATGGGTGCCAATTAATCAAAGAACACAGAGATTGGGGAATAGGCAAAATAATGAAAAGAAGCAAAAGCCAAAAAGATGGTGAATAAAGAAACAGAAAAGTCCTTCAGGCAGATGTTGCCAAATATGTAAACTTAACCCAGATGTTTGCTGGTGGCTGATGCTCTATGTAGTAGTGACCTCACCACAGCCCATAACCTGTGGTGAGGTCATCTCCACAGGTTATGGGCTGGCCGCATAACCTGCAGCCGCATCTCACCCCTGCACCGATGCGGCTGCAAGGGGGGAGAGCTGAAGCGGTTGCCGGTCCATTTGTGGGGAAATATCAGCTTCACTTAAGAGGTGACGAACTACATTCTTCTGGGATCAGATATTGAATAAGTTTTGAGTTACTTTATTTTCATTGAACTTCCTAATTTTTATCACAGTCAGTTATTAGTTTTTATGAGCTTATAAAGTAATGGTGGTCTTATTGTTAGTGAGGCAATTAAGTTGGTTAAATTCAGTCTTACTTGGTTATGTTTAAATATTTGTCATGATCTTATCTAAAGCTCGGACCCACATGCAGAGAAACCAATTCAGAGAGACCAGAGAAAAGGTTTACCAGGGTTTTATTGAAGAAGTTTGGCAGAGGGAGAAGTTGTTGAATCCTTGACTCCTGTCTGTGTGCCGTGGTTCCAGTGTTTGTCTGATTCGGTGGAGGGCGGAACGGGGTTTACCCAGAATCCAGTTGATTGTTGGTAAACTGAGAAACTGACTGCCACTCAGATTTCCTGTGGTACTTGAACGGGTCATAATGGAGAATAATCCCTTTCTCAGTGAGAAACTCAAAGGATCTCTTGGGGAAAGTGGATCCAAACCTCCTGTTTGAACCCCAGCTCAGTTTGAAGCTCAGTTAATCCTTCCAGGGACTGAAGGTCCAAGAAATCCAGTTTGCAGGATGACTTCCTGCCAAGAGGCAAAGACAAAAAACAAAGTTGAACTCAGGTGACAAAAACTCAGCTTGACTCAGCAAAAACTCAGCTTTGCTAGAGTACCCTAAACTGGCAAACACTCTGGCGTCTAAGTAGTGGCAGTCAGCATCTTAAGAACACTCCGTTTAACGAGGAAACCATCAACAGGTGTGTGAGGAGGCGGACCAGAACCAGGCGCCTCCTGGTGGATGAAGAGAGACAAACACAGAAACACAAACACAAAAACAGGAGTCCTGACAATATTCTAGTGTTTATTAACTGATACATGCCCAGAAACCACTAAAGCTCAACAGACCAAAACCAAATGATTAAGCTTTTAATCATCATTAAAATTTATCTTCAATTGTTGAAGAAATGATTTGGATTGATTCAAATTAAGATTTGACAGGAGATTTGATTATGACTGTTAGGTTTATTGGCTTCTCTAAATTGTCCTTAGATGAGAGTGTGTGCATGAATAGTTGTTTGTCTCTGTGTTGCCCTGCGATGGACTGGCGACCCTTCAGAGGTGTACCCTGCCTCTTGCCTGTAGAATGGAAATAGGCACAAGTGCCCCTCACGACCGTGCTTAGGATAAGTGTGACAGAAAATGGATGTATGGATGGATAATTAACATTGACATGGATAATTAAATTCTTCAATCCAATTTTATTTTAAACCTGAATATCCCCTTTATTTTAGACAAGTTGTCTCTTTATCCTTATTCTTGTTACCTAGCATTTATTAGAAAATTCTTGCTTTCACTTACCTTTCTTTTAAGTGGACATAATTACATTTCACTTTTTTCTTAAATGTTCTTAAGGCCAGTTTGTAATTTATCTGTCTTAAGGTCGTATGTATTAGTATATGGTATGGAGCCACCCTACTTGTACTCAGAAATATTAAAGATTTGTTATCACATTTGTTTCTTTCATCTATTTTCTTTTCAAAATTTTTATTTGGCTAATGTATTACTGATGATTTTGTCACCATGTTCTTTTGGAAGAGAGTAATTAGGAAAAGGAGAACGAGATTGAAATTCGATTTAGTTTCAATTTCGTTCATTCATATAACGCCAATTCACAACACGTCATCTCAAGGCACTTTACACTTCCCCAGATCATCCAGTCAAATTGATTCAAAGTTTTCTATGTAAGAAAAACCAGTTGATTGCATCGACTCATTCACTCAAAGGCCTCAAATCCCTCATACCAAGCGTAATTGTAGCGACAGTGGAGAGGAAAAACTCCCTTTTAACAGGAAGAAACCACCAGCAGAACCAGGCTCAGTTTGAACGGCCATCTGCTGAGGCTGACTGGGGTTCAAGGAGACAGAAGCAGAGATACAAAAGGCAATTGTAAAAGGTATCCCCATCCAGGAAACACACAGCCAGCCAGACGAGCTCCGAGCCAGCTCCCATGTCAGAGGATGAAGAGAGCACATCCAGCCAGTCACAGTCAGAAACAGGAATACACTGAAAAACAGGCCGATCTGAAACATCTATTAAAAAAAAGGTGTTGATGGCACCAGCACAGCTGATTTTTTTCTCCAGGATGGTTTCACAGCCAAACAGGAACAGACGAGAATGAGAAAAAGCAGAGAGAGCATAACATTAGATATTGAACTAATAGATTCTGCAGAGTGGAAGAGTAGAGATAGAATGAAGCAAAATGAGGAAAAAGGGGTCCCTATGTACTCCAGAAATCTAAGCCCATAGCAGCATAAATATAGAAATAGCTCAGGATAACCTGAGCCACTCTAACTATAAGCTGTATCAAAAAGGAAAGTTTTAAGCCTAGCCTTAAAGTAGACAGGGTGTCTGCCTCACGGACTAAAACTGGTAGTTGGTTCCACAGGAGAGGAGCCTGATAACTAAAAGATCTGCCTCCCATTCTACTTTTAGAAATTCTAGGAACCACTAGTAAATCTGCAGATTGAGAGCGAAGTGCTCTGTTAGGAACAATCATATCTCTGATATAAGATGGAGCTTGGCCATTTAAGGCTTTATATTTGTGAAGGAGGATTTTGAATTCTATTCTTGGTTTAACATACAAATACAGGGAAGAGAGATTGAAGAGCAGGAGACAGAAAGTCGAGGCATAGACTATTTTACTCATCCTGCTCATCAGATGACCCTGATGTGATCAGCACATCGTGGTGAGGATAGGATGGTGTGTCACCTGAAAATTAAGCCAAACGAAGCTACTAAAAAGGCCGAAAAAGAGAAAACATAAAATGTAAAGCTAATATAACAAGTAATGTAAAATTGTAAAATATAAACAGAATGCGGCATAGAGAGGAGAAATGGTCTTTATCTCCAGCATCAACTGGAATGCTGAGGTATAGTAAGTTCCATAAATATTGGGACATCAACACAATTCTACTCTTATAGGCTTTATAAACCACTGCAGTGGATTTAAAATAAAATAAAAAAGATAGACACAATAGCGTATACAAAACAATGCAAGTGTAGCAGTGTAAAAAATACATGGTGCAAAATGCAGTAGAAAAACATTTTTGAGTTTAGCTCTATTTGGTTTGATGTTATCAGTGTGATGCAGAGTCTCGATTTGTGACTTGATTAAATTCAATAGTTCAGTAGTCTGATGGCAGTGGGGAAAAAGCTGTTACAGAACCTGCTGGACTTGCAGTGGATGCTGTGAAGCCTCTTCTCAGAGGGCAGCAGGGAGATCAGTCCATCAAACATAATAATCAACGACAATCATTGGTATGTTCCACTGAATCTATTAAACAGTGAACAAGTTATTGAAATAAAGAATAATTTAATATGATGAATGATGGTCCGGTGAAGGATAGGCTACAAATATAGTACAGCATCTAGTTTTGAATCTGGCAACTTCTTGTTTTGTGTTAATAACATAGGTAAGTGGCAAATAAATGTGTCACTTAACTATGAAATTATATATAAGGAGGTAAGATACGGTTTTGACTTTTTTTGTTATTTTGACCATCAGTCTGTAATTCTTCTTTAATTTTCTCAACAATTAGAGGGTGAACCAAAAATTTGGCCACCACATATTCGGTTTTTGGCAGACGGACATTTAACAAAAAAACGATGGCCGAAAAGTGAAAAGCAGCACTGCAGAGCCAGCCCGCAGAAACATTGTAGAGCACGCGAAGAAAACGCCTGAGGGAAGAGAGCTTGAGTGACGGAGCAGTTTTTCCAAAATTGATCACGCAGAAAACAGTTTTAGAGTGAGGGCTATGAGTTTAAATGCTGCATATCAGTCTGTGTGCTCATTTCAGCGGCATAAAATGCCATAGAAATTCTTACACCATTCTGAATATGAGAAAAAATAATATTTACAGATGAATGTGCAACCTGAATTAAAATGATGAATATCCCTCGTATTTTGTGGCAACTTAGCTAAAAGAGTTAATTATGCATGGGATTCAAGGTTAAAAAAAAAAAAAGCTAATAACTAATGCAGGTGGAAATGTTTTGTTCCGGGGTCAAATGCTGTTACCTGTCTTCTCCCAGTTACCTCTGTTTCTTCGCTGCTAGCTCCTGAAGAGGTCCTCTGTGCCTAGTGAAGGAATGATCTCCAGATCATACAGAAAAAATATGATCATAATTGGAAATTGGTTAATATCAGATAAATGTGCCAAACACTTTATGAATTTACAAGTCACTATATTAGGGCATTTTAAATTAATCCAAAAGTTACAAATAACTCAAATGTTTTAATTGAAGGAGAAATACACATTAAGGGCTACACAGGTGTCTACAGTTCTACTTTACATTAACCATAATTTATAAATGGTAACAAAACCATAACAGATAGTTTGTTAATGTTTAATAATCATGTATTAACTGCATCTAAAGCATGTATAAAAGACAAACATGTAATATTGCCCTGCAATTTTATGCTAAGTTCAGGACGCACACTGCAGAAGCAGCAGAAGCAGCAAGTTTACATGCAAAGTTAATGTTTGATGCACATCAAGGTGCAGCAAAAGGTCCTGCAGCGCGTTCTTAGCAGCAGAAGCAGCGTGTCTAAGCAGCTAAAGCAGTGACTAATGAACTTCTGAGCATCGCGCTTCAGAAGCAGCAGCTACTGGAGTTGGAGAAATTGAACTTTTGCTGCTTGGCGCGTCACATCAACCAATTAGAGAAACTGATCTGAGAGCTGGCAGGGAGACAGAAACAGCACTGCTGATTCAGATTGCTATGATCACTCCCCTGAAACTGTTTCTTAACGCCTAAATTAACTTAAAATGTTGAAACCTGCTGTAAAATAAGTTTATTATACTGTTCTGGTGCCTGCAGTTTAGATTACGTATGTGAAAAATACCTTCTAACCGCCACAAACAGTAGCGGAACACTGCAAAGAAGCAACCGGGCCAGAGGCTGTCATTGAATGGGATTCCCAGTGACAGAGCACTACTGGTGGATGTGGGTCTGAGCGGCTCCGACGGCAAAATAATATTTGAAGGCAGGATGGTAATCTTGATCAACTGACTGCACAGATGAAGTTTTCAAGTGGACTTTCTCACCTAAAAACATATTAAAACTATGTTTTCCCCACTTATAACAGCAAATATACATGTTTTACTGGATGTCTGAACTTAATGTTTACAAGCATCAAAAACTAAGCAGAAGAAGCTTTTTTGCTGCTTCCAGTGCTTTTGGTCTGAACGTAGCATTATTCATTAAAATAAGCCAAGTGACTCGTGATTTTATGCGCCATTTTTACAGGCAAAAAGTAATAGGGTAGTTCCGCCTTATGCACGTCAGACCCTCTTTTTGCCCGCGCAGCTGGAACAGCAAATATGCTTCAGCCGCTCGTCAAAGCTAAACTTGTACAAGCATCAAAAATGAAGCAGAAGCACATTTTTGCTGCTTCTGCTTAAGACCTGAAACTAGCCTTCATTTTAATTCTAATTTTCCCTGTCATGATGGTAAATGGTAAATGGCATGTACTTATATAGCGCATTTATTCAAGTCAGGTAACTTGACCAAAGCGCTTTACACTAAATTCATTCACCCATTCACACACACACTCACACACTGATGGTGGCAAGCTACATTGTAGCCACAGCTGCCCTGGGGCTCACTGACAGAAGCGGGGCTGCCGTACTAGAGACTAGGGGTGTAAATAATAATCGTTTTGTATCGATGCATCGATCCAAAAGCC
>NW_015150656.1:1081082-1095692 GCF_000732505.1 Cyprinodon variegatus
ACACTGAAAGTCGGAGTCGGGGCTTGAACCATCAACCCTTCGATTTCAGGGCAAACTCCTATATCCAACGCCACTGTCGCCTATGATGGAAGTACCCTATCCCATATAGCAGTGGGCTTCATACCTTAATAAATCATTTATTTACCTGTAATAAATGGTTAAGATGCTGTATATAAATAACTATCAAACGTTAATAAGCTGCTGATCATTAATTAATGCAATCTGAATTATTTTTATTTGCACTTTACAATTAATAAGATCTAATCGTCTTGTATCTTAGATTTTGTAGTAGGTGGAGGATGGTCAAGGTCATTTGACAAGGAATCTATTATAAATGTTGTAGATTCCTTATGGTCATTGCTTAATATGATTATTAGATATGGCGCTATCATTTTGCTTAGATATACCACATCTTACACTTCTGGCTCTGTAGCATTAGTAATATGTTAATGACTTGCCTGTAGTTGGTTTATCTGGATAGAAGTGCAGAGGAGGTAAACACCTGGTTACATATGCTGCAGGGACTGGTAGCAAAGCTAAAGCATGACAGCTGCTGAAAACAGACAGGCCGGTAAAACAGATTGAGTTCATGTTTGGGAACAAGAAAAGCACACCAACAACTGATCTGGAGTAAACAAGTGAATAATATTTCAGTTGAACTCAGCCTTCCACTAAAAATTACTTTGACTGTAATGAAGACTGTTTTCCTTTTACCCTTACATTTTTTTTAAACTGAGCTTAGACATTTCCGTTGCTTGCACTAAACCCAAAAGAGGATTACTCTACCTAAACAATTTTCCACATGTTGTCAAATTTGTAAATGATAAATATGTATTTTCTTTTCTTTAGAATAAAAACATAAAATATGTGGTAAACATTTGATTCAGTCCTATTTACTGTACAACCAGCTGCTCTTAGAAGTCACTCACCTGTTAAATAAAGACCCACTGTCAACTTTAATTTAAGTAGAATCCATCTACTCTATAAAGTTCTCAGAGGTTTTTGTTTTACATCAGCAAATAAACAGCATGAGGACCACCTTTGTCTTGATCTATCACCTAAAAATGTCGCAATATAAATTTAAACATTCGCGTGTCTGTGGTTTCAATGTTGCAAAATGTGGAAGAGTATAACAGTAATCAGTTAATTTGAAAAAACACCATAAGTTGATGCTAGAGACCACATTTAGACTGAATAGAAAGAACAGAAAAAGTCTTATTTCAAAAGATATCTTCCTCAAAACTTTCTTCCTAAAATATAAGCTGCAACAGTGGGTGGGAGTAACCCCTGAGTGGCTGCACCTTGTTGTTCAATGTTAAAGATCAGGTTTCTGTAAGGCCTAGTGCACCATGCTGAGAGTAATCTTGGCTGGGTTTGAGCATCGTTCTGAGCATCATGTAGGTCTGCCATTGAATGCCACCTCATGTTTTGGATACTGAGAGGAGTGCTCTGGCAGCTGCCCTCCTTCATGTCTGTTTGACAGTAGCTGTCAATAAGTGCCACATTCACTCTGCTTTAAAAGGGGAGGCAAAGAAACGGCTGAAACAAGATGCCTCCTGCCCTTTAACACGACATAGGCTTAGTTAAGTAAACCAGTGAAAAATGTTTAATAGGCTGACATCACCTCTGGGTCTCTGTGACCAAGCCCCAATGGGACCCCTTTCACCACTTCCCTTTTTTTAGCTTCTTCTTTTTCTTTGATTTCCAGTTTTTCCTAGGATTATTCCTAACTGGTAGTTTGGTTTTACAACAATTATACATTTGTCTAAATTTGTTTTCCTTATTTTCATTCCAGTAAATTGTCAAGTATTATAAAAAAAAAAAAATCATTGTTAGTTCTACGGTATTAGGAAAAGCATTGGCAATTCCTAGGAAAAATGTTTCTTGATACCTGAGAATTGACAAGGTTTTTCTTATACCTGAGACCTTACCCTTATACCCTTTCAGACAGGATGCGGTGTCCGGGGCAAGTGTGGTGGATTCATATAGAATTCCTATACAAACCACGCAGGGAGAGTGAAAATGGACTGTCAGCCAATTAGGGACTCGTAGGTGAAGTTTTTATCACTCAAAATGGAATACAGATCAAATAATGTTGTTTTTTTAACAGTGTGCTGTCTGGCAATGTGGCAATAAGAATAATTCACTTGATGCCAAAAAAGAGCCCAACTGATTTTGCTTTCATAAGTGGAGCAGTACTGCTATCGCCATAGTGTTCCGCTTGATTTATGCATATAAATAGCTTTATTATAAATCATGCAGGGAGTATTACAGATTATATGGACACTGCAATGTAAGTATGTAAGTAGAACAGAAAAGCAAAAACAGAAAAAAAGGAGAAAAGATTAAAGAAAGAGACAAAAAGGGAGATAACGATAAAACATATTCAGTCTGCTTCATCACCTGCAAAGAGATGTAAAAAGAACAGCACAACCAACAGATATAGTATAAGAAATACAATAAAGTAACACCTTGTTGTATATTGCTAAAGTATAAGTAGTATTATTTAATCTGACATGTATACTGAGGTAGCTGGAGATCAGAATATGGCCTTTGTGTATGGAAGTGAATCTCTAAGTATCTGGAGCCAAGCACCTGTAGTTGTTTGTGAGAGTGCACTTGTGCATGAAAAGTTTATGCAAAGAAAAAATGCTCAATAGTGGTTGTGAAGAGTCAAAGAGGCGCCACTCCAGAGGACCGAGGCAAGCGCCCGGGGACCCAAAACCCCAGATGCCCAGATGGACCCCAAGAGCAAAGGCGCCCAAGAGGGGCCAACTCAGGAAATCCGCCCCTCCCACCAAGGGAGTAGGACAGACAACCCCGAGGAAATCTCCAGCCACCGCAATGCCCGAGCCCCCGTGAATTGGCGCTGCCACCCTGAAGTTGGGGCCCCGGGGACCCGAGGCCCCAAGGCCGCCCCACTTCCCGGCGGGAGCCATAAGCCAGTATCCGCCCGGGCTTCCAACCCCAAACACCAAGCACCACCAGTGCACCAGCAAGCCCAGGCACCAGCCAGCGGAGGAAGGGCAGGACGGGGGGAATAGGCTTCGCACTTAGTGGAGACTTGAAATGTTCTTGGGAGAGGGAGCAGTTCAGACCCCAACCTGACCAATACAACAACAAAAAAAAGAGTAAGAAAGGAAAAAAGAAGACGCAGACGCACATTCACACATAATACTCACAACCAATAGTCCCAGGAACGAGGACCCGCCAGCGCCGGTGGCTGGTCCCGGATTACTGGATGACCTAATAAGTGAACCTAAAATAAAAAAATAAAAAATAAAAAGAGTATATATATGTGAGGACACCAGCCAGCTGATCTGCACACTTCTTGCACACCCGCCCATGTATGTTATGTGCAGTGGTGCCTTCCTCGGGTTCACTGTCCATAGAGTCTTCCATACGTCAGCTGTGTCAAGGCAGAGTTCCTCCTATCCATATTGGGGAACAGCTTTCCTTGCTGAAGTGCTGTTTAGTGCCTAAAACCTTTCAAGGAAGTTGTTAAGTCTATTTAGCAAGTCAGGATCAGCTACACCTATTTGGGTGGAGGGTGTGTTGTAGTATGTGACCGCCCGTATGCCTTGCAACATCCCATCGTGGAAGAGATCCTGGATCTTCTGGCTGTGGTTCTGCTTCGCTGATCCAATGGCACAATTCAAGTTGGCTCACACGGTCCTCAGTGCCTCTATGTCACCCGACTTGAAGGCTGGTTTCCGTTCTTTTAGGGATTTCCGAACCTCCACAGTCATTGATCATCCGCGGGAACAGGTAATGAAGTCCTTTGTGATGATGATCAGACGAGCCAAGGTGGGGGCTGGGGGCTGCTCTGAATGCATCTTTTATGTTAGAATAAACCAGGTCTAGAGTGTTCTGGCCATGGTCTCCCCAAAGCACTTCAAAAGTTGATCATAGAGAAGGATTTAGAGGAAGTCCGTGATATCAACTTTCACCTGTTCTTTTATTGTGAAATACCAAAAGCGAGAATTGACAGGAAATGCCATTCAAAATTGCCCTTCCCAGTCAAACTCTGTGAAAGAGTCCACTCTTTCACTGAGTTACAGGGTCTGATCAGGAGAAGGTGCTTCTCTTTAGAGCTTACTGTAATGTCAACAAATCATAACAGAAAGAATATATTAGTACAAAGACTATTGCTTAAAAAGGAGTTGTAGGAAACCAGCCAAGAGTCCCTGAAGGAAAGTGGGGAAATTTGGAATTGCTACTACTATGCAGTACTAAAGATAAAAACAATAACCAAACCCAATAATTCAGGTAAACATGTCCAAACCCACTAAATGAGGTAAAAATATTAAGTTATACAATAGCGTTGTATCAAGAATGAGTGTGGCACTAAAGTCTGCTGGGTTAGGGACGTCACCGGACATCGCACCATCAGGACTGAAAACATTTTTACTGAGAAGTGATGCATTTTTTCCTAATATTTGACAACTAACTATGTTTTTTCTAAGAACTAATAATTATTTTCCTGAGAACTGAGGATATTCTTAAATGTACGCTGTATGTATGCAGCTATCTTCCTCTTCCTCCCTAGTCATTGGATTTTTTTTCTCCTCTCTCAACACTGTCTCCTATCTCTTTATATACTTTTAAATCCCCTCTATTAGTCTTCCATCACCAGTGGCTGTCTTTTTCATTCCTCTTATATCTCCTTTTAAGTATTTCCTCCTTGTGTTTTACTTTAGTAGTGATGTTTGTTGCCGATCTAACAGGGGGATTGTTCTATTTTCTATCCAGCTGACCTTGATGAAAACAGAGCAGCAGCCTGATCTAAAGACAAGCCTGCCTCTGTCTGAACCCACCTGACATTAGTGAATAAAATATAGCTCAGGCTTCCTATTGGGGATGGATGCTGAAAGCAAGATTACCCCATATTCTTTTATTTATTCTGATCCCCCTGCTTCAGATGCTGAACCCAAGAATGTCACGTTAATGTGCATACCATCTGTTTGAACTGCCAACCACAGGTCAGTCACTCTAATAGAGAGGTTCACCATTCTCTCAGAGGAACTCCAGACCAACATCTTTATTAATGCAGAGTAAGAATTAAGTCACGAAAGAGCATTTCCCTGTGTACAGAGTATCTGGCACCAGTATTCTTATTTATACCATCTTGTAATAACAAGGGAGGAAGATTTGATGATTAATTTAAATAAAAAATAAGCTTTATAACTCATTAAGGCACTGTTCAAACTCTCTTCTGAAGGAACCCAAATAAAAATAACCAAAGATTATATTATTTTTCAAAGGAGCATTTTTTACGTGAAACAAACAATCTTAACGAAACACTCTAAGAAGATTCTCACCGACAGCATATTTTGCAGCTGTAACAAAGTATTTCCTTGTTAGCCCTATGTAGCTCTGAAGCACTGAGAAGTGGAGGGTGGCTAATCGAGCCTTAAATGGTGAGATTTTGGCTACTTCTGTGATGATCTCAGCACTGGTGCTGGCTTAATCCCCAACTCGGCACACCAGCTCACTCCACCCTGCCTTCTATAATTACTAAGTGGTTCCACCTCCATATATACCTCATTTGGATCTGTTCCCCGTGCTATGCCGTCTCAGACTAGCCACTGAGTACCGTCAAGCGTTTCTACCTTTTTGGCTGCCAACCTGTTACCTGACCTGTTTCTGTCTTTTTTCACTGAGCCTGCCTGATCCCTTAGCTGATTCTGTCTGCCTGCCTGGAAACCAAACCTGATCACGGTTTTCTTTTGCTAGCTCGGGTGCAGACACTGGCCAACCGCAGCCTCTCCCCCGCTCTGGCACTCTCAGTCTGGCAATCTTTTCTGATGTACCGCTGTGCTCCTTCCATCTCCTGCAGTTGCTCTCCAGAGTTTAGCCCTAGCCAGCTGCTGCCTCTGCCCGCTCTGTATTCCTGGCGGACTTTTCCAATGTACTTCTGTCTTTTTCTCCCTGGCTTTCTGTCTTCTGTCCTTACGGATCAACACATCTACCACCGTCCTCCTACAATCCACCAGAGTTAGCATCCATTGCTAGCCCAAGCCGGCCACAAGCACTCTTTTCCCATCTACTGCTGTTCCTATAATCTCCTTCTGAGATATTACAGGAAACCCACCATCTCTCCCTGCTCTGGTGGGCTGTGTGCCCAGCTGACTTCATCGATCTCCCACTTTGGTACCTTAGTGCCAGACGGGGGGCATGGCTGGCTGACTCATCCCGGTTCTGATGTTACCACCTAACCTGAGTTGTCCAGGAGATTCACCCCCGAATGCAGAAATCAGAGCCCCGAAATGGACCAGGAATAGGTAGAAGTACTGCTAAAAAAGTGCAGAGTGACAACACTGTTACTCTAACTTGGATATGAATCACTTGGCTGTTTAGGCCGCAGTTAGATTCCAAAAGATCAGAGATATCGGATTTAAAAGCATATAAAAATGTGACTTAGATCAGATTTGAAAAAGTCAGATTCCAAGTAACTTAGCCTGTTCACACTAATATGAAATGATCTCACTGGAGTCATTTCAGGGCAAAAAAAAACAAAAAAAACAGATTTGGGCCACATTTGTTTGCAGTATGAACGTAGCTTAAGAAACTGGAAATGTTTTCACAAGCATTCAGACAACACATTTTATACCTTCACACTTGAGTGGTCATAAAACATTGACTTGGATTGGAGGCTGTAGCCCTCCAGCACAAGGTAAAGTTTGAAGCAATTTAGTCTAGACATGGCCTACTGTAAGAAAATATTATTATTGTGATTCTAAAACATAATTCATTCCAGCAGACTGTTTGAAATCAGCTATTTTTTAGTTTTCTGCTTTGATCAAGAGTCATAATCTGTCATCTAGTTTATACAAAAGGATTTGAATCAAAATCAATGAACGTCAGATTTGATCTGAAGTTTTTATATATTAACTTATAACACCACTGTGTGGCTGCAGCATAAAATTTATGAAGATACTTTAACAAAACAAAATTAAATAAGTGCATGGATACAACATAGCATATTCATGGGTTGGACATTGAAGAAGGATGAAAAGACAGGATTGCGGTGTTGTAAAGGGGCAAATTGACCAGCGGCAAAAATCTGTCTGAGTCTGTTGCATTGCAGCAGTTATTGTATGGTATAAGTTGCATCTGTCTTTTCTTCTCCTTTGAACAACTGTTTATGTATTGCGGATATTTTGTCTTCTGGAGGTGGTGCTTGTGCGTGCTTGAATGGAAGTGCATTTCTCTGGTACGTGTGTATGGGTCCTGACACTGCCTGGATGGTTATGGCTGCCCTTGGCTGTAGGCGGGCCTTGGGGGGAGCAGGCCCTCTCCTAGTGGGGATAAAAGCAAGAGGCATCTGGCTCCAGCGGAGCTCCAAAAACTCAAAGTAGCCTAAGATCCCCGTCTCCTAGTTTAGCCAAACAAGCTGGACTAATCCCAACTATCAGGGGATGCTCTGTCAAAACAAGCAGCAGGGCCCTAAGGCAAGCCGATCCGCTGAGCGGTGAAGGGCTGTGGAGAGAGGGAGAAAGGGAAGGAGGCACTCCCATTAGCATAATGCCTCTCGGTAGCGAGCTGGTGTTCTGGCCTGACAGCCTGAGCGCAGGGGCACAATGTCTCACAAGGGGTTTGGGCTCAGACACGGGGCAGCCGGGGCAGAGGGGGCAGCAGTAAAGATGTGGGAGCTTTCTGGCTTAAATCAGCGAGGGGCCAGTCCAGCCTGCTGATGGCAGTTCCTCTTCTCTCTCTCTATTTTTCTGTGATTCCTTCTCCTCTGGCTTATTTATAGCAGCCTTCATCCTCCCAAAGCAGGGTGAGTCCTCCTCTCACTGAATATGTAGGCCTATGCCCTGGGCTCTCTGTCGTTCACCCAGTTCACTGGCTGCCTTGCTACCTCACAGAGCTATTCTGGTGCTGCTGGTTTGTGGCTACCTGCTGAAAAGCAGCTTTGAATTCTTGTCAGGGAAAAGAAAAAGCTGCTCGACACACAAAACTCCATAAGTCTGTTATCTCTATGTTTATTTATCTAGCTAAAAACCTTAGAAAGGTGTTTTTGATTTCCATAATGCAGGCAGTCCCACTTAAACACATTATAGTGCCATTTCATTTTCCATATGCAGAAGGGCTAAATGAAACAAATGAGTTAGTTGTATGTGTTATTAGCCTTAATGGGAACATAATAGGGTTATCTCAGGCCATGTAATAATGAGTATCAATATCAGTAGCCAGGGATATTATTAAAGCTTTATATCATCTCTCTGACACTCCATTTAAGAGGCCACTGACAGACCATAGAGAGGGTGCCAAAATTGAAAGAAAATGCTGTTCTAGCTTTCTTATACCCAGTAATAAACAGGCTTTTAGGTAGATATTTTCTGAGGATCAATTTTCTTTCATGTAACTTCTGCAAATATTTCCAGTGATCAGATCTTTGTAACGGCACAAACAACCATACATTCAGTATCTATGGTGCAGTTTAACTGAGACAGCCTTTTAAAAATAGGAAACCCTGCTGTCTATCTCAAGTCTATCATAGCCTTGCTAGGATTGTTCTTGGACTAGATCCTGATGATTATAATTTCAGCCCATTGTCACTCATAAGACAAGCAGAATCTTGAGCTCAATTACCTTTGAAAACCCACCCATGCAACTGGATGTGATCAATGAGGCCGATGCCAAAGTCGATATGCTCCAAGTCAAACTTATTGATCACTGCATGTATATAGACAGACTTTATAAGCAGTATGTTGTCAGAGGAACTAGGGAGCGCGAGGCTAGTGGGGGGTGGGATTGTGGAGGTAGAGCAAAATCCAGGGGCGTGGCTGCAGTGTTGGGAGCCCCAGGTGTGCTGCATCAGGAGGAAGAGGTGACAGTTTGGTGAGGCCCAGTAGCCCCCAGGGAAAAGATCAGGATCTGCCTTGACTCCCAGTTTCCCAGCTCACAGCAGCAGGGTGACGAGCCTCCCCAGCAGCCCCTCCCATTGCCTAAACCACAATTAAAAGTCTGGCTCAGTCGCAGGCTAGAGCGCAATAAAACAAAGACCACAGTGACCCTCTCACCTTACATTCACAGACACACACACACAGGCACACAAAAAAGCTGGAAATTATCCTTCCGATTATTCCCTCTATCTGAAAGATAACACCGCCAGTTCAGATTAATATATTTTTTTTCCCCCAGGCTGTGTAAGAGGATTTTTTGTCTTACTTTGTCTTATTTTATTTGATTTATGTCATGCATTAGCTTTGTATGTAATCCTCCAGGCCCAACTCTGCCTAAGAATCCCACCATTTTAACGTATCCATGCTAAACTGAAATAAAAATGTAAAACATAATATAAGTTTCTTTTACAGCAGAAAATCAACAGATATTCCTACTGCTGAATAAAGGTCATATCTCTATTTTTTGCTTATGCAAATACTTAAAAAATCTGAAACAAAAACCATTATCATATTTATTAATCAAAACAAGTCCAACAAGCTTATTAACCATTGCTTTAGCCAGGTTATACACATTTGGCATTTAACAGACATAACACTTTCAGGGCAGCTCTACTTTTAAAATACCATGATCGAAGTGAGAGTGATCAGGCTACTTCTTAAGCTTTGTCATCACAACCAGAAATGATTTTCATTGAAACCTTTAACCTCTTACACCCTCAGGGGGTATAAATAAATTTCTGCCTGACAAAAACACACAAAAGTAAATCACTTATAGCCTCACAGCTATTAGATTTAAGAAGAAACTTTTGGTACCTCTGTAAAGGTAAGATGTCATAGAATGGTTTTCTGGTGTCAGCACCATTGTAGCTTTGACCCTGCCTGAAATATTAGGGACAAAATACAAAATATTTTGCATTTTTTGAACCTCGCCAAAATTTTCTTTGAAATAAACATTGCAAAACACTACCAAAATATTATTTATAGCAGAAAAAAGTAGTACAGACTTTTAAATCTAAATGTTGTGTAAAAATATACCAAATTTGGACTCAATCAGATGAATCATATTTATTTTAGAATGGTATTAGTGAGAAATTTCTTAGGCGGAGAGGCCATTTTGGCACATTTATCCAAAAATGTCACCAAACTGTGCCAAATGTGTTTTTTACATCAATACTGGGGGTTTGTTAAAATTACGAGGTCACGTGGCAGCTGGACCCACCGGTGGGTCCGTCAGGTTCTAGGGGTTTAGCTACAATGTTTAAACTGAAACACCTGTAGTGAACAGCAACAGGTGGAATAACGGTGGCATGTGCAGGACATGTGGACTTTTGCTGGGGGATCGTCTGGACCAGATCAGGGGGCCGGGCCCGAAGCAGGAACTAGATGGGTTAGTGTGGCAGGGACACCGCTCCCCTCCACCCCCAACCGGATTTTAGGTTCACTTATTGTGTCATCCGGTAATCCCGGGACTGGCCACCAGCGCTGCCGGGTCCTCTGTCCTAGGATTATTGGTAGTGAGTGTTATGTGTGAATGTGCGTCTGCGTTTTTTTTTTTCCTTTCTTCCTCTTTTTTTTGTTTTTGCCATGGCCAGGTTGGGGTCTGAACTGCTCCCTCCCCCAAGAACATCTCAAGTCTCCACTAAGCGCGAAGCCTATTCCCCCCGTCCTGCCCTCCCTCCGCTAGCTGGCGCCTGGGCTCGCCGGTGCACTGGTGGTGTTTGGGGGTGGATGCCCGGGCGGATACTGGCTTATACTGGCTGGCTCCCGCCGGGGAGTGGGCATGGGCCTTGGATCCCTGGGCCCAATGGCCAGATCCACTTCAGGGTGGCTGGCTGCCAGCGGAGCCCACATACTCATCCCCCCGTCTCTCCTCCTCCCTTGGTGGGGGGGCGGATTTCTTGGGTTGGCCCCTCCTGGGCGCCTTTGCTCTTTGGGTCCCTCTGGGCGTCTGGGGCTTTGGGTCGCCCGGCGCACACCTCTGTGCTCTGGAGGGGCGCTTCTTTGGCTCTTCACAACCACTCTTGAGCATTTTTTCTGTGGATAAACTTTACTTGCACAAGTGCACTTTCACAAACAACTACAGGTGCTTGGCTCCAGGTACTTAGAGATTCACTTCCATACAGCCAATATTCTGATCTCCAGCTACCACAGTATACATGTCAGATTAAATAATACTACTTATACTTCAGCGATAGTACCAAGGTCTTACTTTATTGTATTTCTTATACTATATCTGTTCATTGTGCTGTTCTTTTTACATCACTTTGCAGGTGATGAAGCAGACTGAAGATGTTTTATTGTTATCTCCGTTTTGTCTTTCTTTAATCTCTTCTAATTTTTTTCTGTTTTTCCTTTCCTGTTTTACTTACATTGCAGTCTCCATGTAATCTGTAATACTCAATGTGCATAAATCAAGAGGAACACTATGGCGATAGCAGTACTGCTCCAATTGTGAAAGCAAAATCTGTTGGGCTCTTTTTTGGCATCAAGTCAGTTATTCTTATTGCCACATTGCCTGACAGCAAACTGTTAAAAAAAAAAAAGAAAAAAAAAAGAAAACATTCTTCTGAACAATATTTTTGTGCTGTTTGATGAAATTCACAGCCTCATTCTCCTGGTGTTTTCTTTCTGTTAAAAGAGACTTTTTTTCACAGAAAATGTAAACAATGTGTATACATGAGCAGGGCCTGAAGTTTACCTTTTTTGGCAATTTTTCATCAGATTGGTGACGTATTACCGCCCTAGAGTGCGAAAATATTTGCTAATTGACTCTCGTTAAAAGTTGCACAGGCGCAGTAGATCCTCTGCAATACAGAAGTATAGAAGAGCTCTGGGTACACCAACACCAATGCCCTAAGGTGACAGGAACTGTTGTCAGAGTTGTAGAGCGGGTGATTGACAGGCCAAGTCGCAGGATGGAAGCAAACTTACCAAGAGAAGCTGGAGGTGAAATCGACCTGATCAGCCAAACATCAAAATTTATCAGCAATCCAAAAATCAGATGGAGATGGTACACTTGGCCTTTTTTCCGGACCTGGTTTAGCCTCAAGGCTTGGCTAACTGCATGAAGCAAGGCTAAAGATTTATACTGCTGCCTTCACTGACTGCCTCCTTTTTCAAACGTCAGGCTCTGACTTAGCATGGGTAAAGACAGGAAGGACTGATTTCCACTAAAGCACTTTTTAGAAATGCCATGACCGTGTCAGCCTATATCAACAAATGCATTGAGGACATCAGCATCAAAAAAAACATGACCACCCAGGCCAACCAACCACTATGGATAAATGGAGAGGTTCGGAAATCCCTAAAAGCAAGGAACTCAATTTTCCAGTCTGGTGATAAAGAGGCACTAAGAACAGCTCGTGCCAACTTAAACCGTGCCATCAGATCAGCAAAGCAGAATCACAGCCAGAAGTTCCAGGATCTATTCCACGATGGCAGCAACACCAGGAGGATGTGGAAAGGCATTCGGATGATCACAAACTACAACACACCCTCCCCCCCGGTAGATGCAGCAAACACTGACTTCCTAAATGAACTGAACGACTTCTTTGGAAGTTTTGAGGCACTAAACAGCACTCCAGAAGAGAAAGCCGTTCCACACCAGGGGGAAGAGGCACTAAACCTGGACGTACCTGAAGTTAGGAAAACTCTGAAGAAAGTCAATCCGAGGAAGGCCCCAGGGCCTGATAACATACCTGGGCGGGTGTACAAGGAGTGTGCAGATCATCTGGCTGGTGTCCTCACAGACATTTTTAACACCTCACTGGATCAATCCATAGTGCCAGCATGCTTCATGTCTGCCACCATTATTCCAGACCCAAAGAAGCCTCAGGTCAACTCACTCAATGATTACCAGCCTGTCGCTCTGACTCCAATCTTGATGAAGTGCTTCGAAAAGGCTGGTTAAAGAACACATCCTCTCCAGTCTGCCGCCAACATTCAACCAGTTCCAGTTTGCTTACCGGCAAAACTGCTCCACTGAGGACGCCATCTCTGCTGCTCTCCACCTGAGCCTGGCACACCTGGAGGAGAAGAACACCCACATACGGATGCTGTTCCTGGACTTCAGTTCAGCTTTCAACACCATCATCCCGCAGCATCTGATGGGAAAACTGAAACAGCTGGAATTCAATACACCCATCAACAATTGGCTGCTAGATTTTCTCACCAGCAGACCTCAGTCAGTCCGGGTCAGACAGAACACTTCTGATGTCATCAGTCTAAGGGCAGGCTCCCCTCAGGACTGTGTCCTGAGCCCCCTGCTGTTCACCCTGATGACACATGACTGCGTCCCCAGGTTCACCACCAATCACATCATGAAGTTTGCAGACGACACATAACGGTGGTGGGCCTCATCAGATACCACAACGACCTGGAATACAGAGAGGAGTTGGAGCAGCTGGTGGACTGGTGCAAAGATAACGGCCTGATCCTGAACGTGAAGAAGACGAAGGAGATCATCTTGGATTTCAGGAAGAACCGTCCTAACCACGCTCCACTGGTCATCAACAGCTCAGCTGTAGAGGTGGTCAACAGCACCAAATTCCTGGGGGTGCACATCACCATAGAGAGCGTTCTGACCACTGTGTGGTATGGAGGCTGCAGTGCCTCAGACTGGAAGAAAGTGAGGAGAGTGGTGACAACAGCAGAGAATATCATCGGGGCTCCTCTTCCCTCCATAAAAGACATTTCATTCCAGCGCTGCGTGTCCCGAGCCCGTAACATTATAAATGACCCCTCACACCCCTACCCTGGACTGTTCTCACTGCTGCCCTCTGGGAAGAGACTTTGAAGAATTGGATGTAGGTCCAGCACATTCCACAACAGTTTCTTCCCCACTGCCATTAGACTGCTGAATGTTTTGTGTTTTCCTGAAAAGTCACACTTATTCACCACCATACGTCGTAAAATGAATAGAAAATAGAGTCAAGACATTGACAAGGTTAGAAATAATGATTTGTTTTGAAATAAGATTTTTTTACATCACACTTTGCTTTCGTCAAAGAATCCTCCATTTGCTGCAATTATAGCATTGCAGACCTTTGGCATTCTAGCTGTTAATTTGTTGGGGTAATCACGAGAAATTGCACCCCACGCTGCCTCAGAAGCAGCTCTCACAAGTTGGATTGGTAGGACTTATTTAGACATCTTCTTGCTCAGTTGTGCAACGCGGCCTCCCACTTCTTTTTCTACTCTGGTTAGAGCCTGTTTGTGCTGTCCTCTGCAGGGAGTAGTACACACCGTTTTAGGAAATCTTCAATTTCTTAGCAATTTCTCGCATGGAATAGCCTTCATTTCTAAGAGCAAGAATAGACTGTAGAGTTTCAGTTGAAAGTTCTCTTTTTCTGGCCATTTTGAGTGTTTAGTTGACCCCACAAATGTGATGCTCCAGAAACTCAATCTTCTCAAAGGAAGGTCAGTTTTGTAGCTTCTGTAATGAGCTAAACTGTTTTCAGATGTGTGAACATGATTTCACAAGGGTTTTCTAATCATCAATTAGCCTTCTGATCCAATGAGTAAACACATTGTACCATTAGAACACTGGAGTGATAGTTGCTGGAAATGGGCCTCTATACACCTATGTAGATATTGCACCAAAAACCAGACATTTGCAGCTAGAATAGTCATTTACCACTTTAGCAATGTATAGAGTGTATTTCTTTAAAGGAGAAGTTCGTCGAGAATCAAGAATCCA
>NW_015150656.1:1096266-1099229 GCF_000732505.1 Cyprinodon variegatus
AGGACTTCAAACCAAAAAAAAAGTAATTTTCTGTTTTGTTTTATTCTTGGATCGGGCTTTAAAGGGTTAAATTAAACAAGCCAGCTATAAAGAATTCGATTTTGATTAGATTCCATGATATTGAATAACCTATTGCATCTCAGTTTCTAAAACTGTTTGGTAAAATGTTTTATCAAAGGAAGCCATGCTTATTGACTTATTGGAACAATTCCATTTTTTTAATAGTGAGAGAACCTCCAGCAGAAACTGACTTAGACTAAATAGCAATATGCCATGACCTACTGGGGGTTTTAGAAAAACACAAAAAAGAGAAGCATTGGCTGAGGCGCACTACTGATGGTGAACAAAACAATGTGGGCCGCAGAATGACTTTTTATATTCAAAGGTATTGCCCTGTGAATAAAATAAAATTAGATCATCATAAAATGTAATTAACGATTTTTTTTCCTAATAACTCTTCTGATGGTGATTGAAAGATTATGTCCAAGCCCAACTCGGTCCTCTTCTTTCCCTTACTTGGGTCATTGTTGGAATTTAAAAAATACAAAAGTGTACCTAAGCAGCAGTGCTCTGCTCTGAGTAGAAATAATTACCTTTGTGTTTTATCCCCCTCAGCCAAATGAACATAACCTCTAACACCTCAGTTCAACCATGAAGGAAAAGTAATTTTTGCTCTGCTCCAGTGTCCCCAAAGCAGCATCGTTGTCTCAATAATGATGAACGATTATTGCCCTCAGATTGCTTTATGATGTATGTACTCGTTAAAAGCAGAGTGGATTGATTCACTAAGGTAGCCTTTCTGTTCATCATTTTGATTGTGAAAATAATAATGGCATGTTTATGTTACTAAAAGCAGAGCTATCCTTTTAGTCTATGAAGCGCCCTAGAACACTATTTAATATATCATAATATGAGGAAAATAGTGAAGGAAGCTGTTAAGTGATGTAGTGAACTTAAATGTGTGTATCATTAATAAGAAAAGTTTAAAAATACATGGGAAATCTTTTTTGTTACTGAAAAAGAGTTTTGCCACCCATAAAAATAAAAGCATATTCACACCTAATATTTTTCCCTTACTCCAATAAATATTATGTATTTAACATCAATTTTAGTGTGTGTAATGTATGCATGTTGGGTTATATCGATGTGTGAGGTCATTGGAGAGGCAGAATGCCAAAGGCCAAAATAGAGAAAATACAGAAAAGGAGGTGAATACAAATTAAAGGTGTATTTGAGAATATGTATGGGTGTGGATGGGTATTTGTGTGTGTGGGTGATTGTGTGTGCGTGGGACCATGTTTTTCTTACCCTGTGGGGACAAGTTCCCAGAAATATGCTACATTTTGGGTACTTTTAGATACTTATGGGGACCAATGACTTGTTCCCACGAGGAGAAGTTATTTTGTATGGGTGGGGGTTTTATATAAGGTCAGTGTTAAGCAAAAGAAATTAATAAAATTTGAATGGAATTTAATAAAAAAGTACTGAAAATTATAGTGTGACACAACATGTGTGTTTCCGTTCTTGTATGTGATACACTGTGTGGCCCATTTTCTGGAAAAATAGCAAGTTGTAGGGGCCGACTGCTCCTTTGCTGTCTGGACCCCACGAGGGGAATTGCCCCTAATGGTAAGGTTTAGGGTAACAGTCACGGTTCGGCTGAAGAAATGGGTTATTAATCAATGGAAAGGCCCTGCAAAGATAGAGAGACTTTAGTGTGTGAGAGTTAGTGTGTGTGAAAAGAATAGTGTGGTTAGGCCAGCAGGCTGAAGTCCATAGCCAAGAGTCTTCATGCAAATACTACCAGGAGAGAGAGGCTCATTTCATAAATTAATCTCTCCACTTCCACCTCACTTTTGCTGAAGGCAGTCTTCCTCCCCAGCTTGAGTTTTGCTTCTCTTAGCGTCAGGGAAATTAATTAGCTGTTTGTCATTCCGAGGTTAAGGGGGGAGATTAGGGAGACAAGTTAAGACTCAACAGCAGACAGGAAGCATGCTGAGTGTGGATAACTAGAGGTTTGGTCGGTTGGTTAGTTGGTTAACTGCCTGCCACTCCTCACCCCCTGCACACACACACACACACACACACAATCACCACCACAGAACACAGCATCCAGTCGATCCATTTGCTCATCAGTTTGACCTCGGTGGGTCCCCTATAATAAGTTGGGTTGTGAGTTTCATTCTTTGAGTATTAAAGATGGCCAGGTGGTACTATGTTTCCTCAAGCCTTGGGAAATACAAGTTCAACATTAGCAAAGGCAGCTTTCATGGCTTTAGGCTATAGAAGGGACGGAGATATCAGGCAGAAGGTACATGTTGCCATGGGGTAGATTTAGTAACAGTGTAAAGCTTCCAATCACATAGACACAGACACATTTACCACTCTGTGTTTTTGATCTAAGTAACTTTTTCTGCACAACCCCAAGGTGGTTTGGAGTAGTAGATTAAGTGGAACAACTGAAAATAGGCTTGACAGAACTTGGCAGCTTATCAGACCATGTGGCTTTAAAAAAGACCCCTACAATGGCCATTCAGCATATTTATATTCACTCTCTCTTATTTATAAATGAGACCTGGCTTTATTTAAAATCAAAATCATGCATCTCCCCTTTCCTAATACATAATATCATACAACTGAATTCATCAGTGAGGACCTGAAAGTTCTGCTTAGTTTCTGTACATTACGTCTGTAAACATTTGTGTAACTTGTATGGGGGTGTGGTGGCCTAGTGGTTAGGGTATAGAACATGGAATCCCGAGGTTATGAGTTCAAAATCCACTCCCACAGATTGCCACTCTGGCTCCCTGAACAACACCCTTAATGCCACACTGCTTTGACAGTGTTGTGACAAGAAAATGCTGGAAAACGAACAAAAATGTAACATTCCAAAGATATTTTTCAGGTTAGAGCAAGATGTTTTAAATAGAAAAAAATAATAATAATAATAATAAAAAAAAAAA